>NC_136261.1:139587866-139657866 GCF_964187855.1 Myxine glutinosa
CACTGCGGCGAAAGCGACCTGCTCAGCAAAAGGAATTGAAGAAATCACATTCTGCCAACGACAGTGAAGACTTTCTCAAACGTTACGAGGTCCCAGATGGCGAAGACTTTTCTGGTGAGTTCACTTGCAAAGCTGGATTTTGGGAATGTTGCTGTGTCAAGCTTTCATTTAAAATTGAAAAATATTTTAACTACCACTAGTTTAAGGTTGAATTTTTATTTTTATTTGGTTTTGTTTGAATTCAATTAATATATTTGCATTTTCTCGTTTTCACTTGCCAGTAGATTCTGGGGGGACAATGCAGCAAAGGTCACGCTCTCTTTCTGGCACTGGTCGCTCATTAGTCGGATCATGGCTTCGTTTGGACCAACCGGATGACAGCTTTTTGCTTTATTCGCACCTCACGTACGTCACGCTGCCATGGCATCACATAATCACTGGTGAGCTTGTAATTCATCGTTTTGCAATGACAGCTTCCTGCTTGTGTTGTGTAATTTTCTTATCAAGACCTATTTTTAAGATGAGACGATCATGATGTGTGCACGTAACACCATGGTCAACAAGCATTCTGAGTATTGCGCTGCAATACATGTCCCCTACCAAAGTTCAAAGTGCCATAACTTTGTCAAAAATGATCGAATATGCAAATTTATGCACGGTTGATGCTGGTTTTCAAACTTGATCTGCGTTATGCTGAGACACGTGTGTACAAAATTTTGTTTTAATCAGCCAATGTTTGGTGGTTATCGCACGAAACCAAAGTGTGACAGACGAACCTCATTAAATATGCAAATTTATGCACGGTTGAATGTGGGCGCGGATGATGTGAGACCGGGTTATCCTGACCGGGTTATCCTGACCGGGTTATCCTGACCGGGTTATCCTGACCAGGTTATCCGCAGACCGTGGAAGCTAGGTTACTTCTGACGCATACTGTGTATACTGCTAAGACTAGGAGGGCAGAGTATCAGATACATATTTAAAGAAGTATTCACGCAGATTATACGCACAGAAGCATATGGTAAAGTGACACTCCAACCTCCCTCGATGTATTGTTGATTTATTGGTAAACTATGTGAATTCAATGTATTCTTGCCTGATATGAAGAATTGTGTCAATGGAAACAAAATTCAGTGAAAACGTTTTTGACTTGATGCTTATTCTAGGAAAGCATTTTAAAGAACAGTCCACGATTACAGCATATTCTACACAAGGAATATTAACAGCTTTGACTTACCGCACTCCAAATTATAGTCCGGAAAACTGGTGGGGAAATTACCAAGGGTTATTTACCTGCAGGTTCTGAATCGTTCCCAATCACTAATTACCTCAGGACGGGCTCACCTGTGATTCGCACTCGGGACTTCGATTTATACACTCGCAGACAGGTCAGCAGAAGCACGACAAAATACGTTTTTTCAAGATCAATGATCGATGTGTATGTATATGTTGCTCGGCTTGGCTCCGCCCCTCCTGAAAGAGCGTGCTGTGTCGCGCTTTTGACGTTCGCGAGACGAGGCTGAGGGTGTGCGTTGCGGCCTGAGGAGAACTCTAGAATAAACAAAGTGCCATAACTTTGTCAAAAATGATCGAATATGCAAATTTATGCATGGTTGATGCTGGTTTTCAAACTTGATCTGAGGTATGCTGAGACACGTGTGTGTCAAGCCTCACCTCGTTGATAAGCCCGCAAGGTCGTTCCGTGCAGCGGCCTGCACGTATTGCACTGAGTGAATTATAGAAATTATTACCAACTCGCGGTCTGAGGTACTGGCGATTCAAGAGATATCCTTTTTTTTTTTTTTTTTTTAATATTTTCGTTTAACGATATGTACCAAACCACGTGCCCTATCGCAAATTCCAAAATGACATTTTTGTAGACTGACATGCTGAACAGATTTGTGAAGTTTCCCCTCGATTGGATCAAAAATGAGGGAGGAGCTCGGTTTTAAAGGTTCATGCTTAAAAACGTCATAACTCTGAAACCATATGACACATGACGTCATGCTCGCTGACTTTTTTGTTCGTCATGGGTATGCGATCCTGCCTGCAAAGTTTGGCTTCGATGTGTTCAGCTGTTGCAGAGAAAAAGGGGTTTTTCGTGTTTTCACGAAAAACAATATGGCGGCCGAACTACGTGACCTGCAACGTCATAATTACAATGAAAACATTCTACAGACCGAGTCCCTCCTACGGTGAAAATTTGATCTCAATCGGTCCAATTATTGCAGAGAAATTGGTTTTTAAGGAAATTAAAACTTAAAATGGCACTGAGTTGAGGATCATCAAAATTATCAGAATTCCCAAAGTTCAAAGTGCCATAACGTTGTCAAAAATGATCGAAACGTCGTGAAGTTCGAACTTGATCTGTAACTTATCATGAGGAAACCATGTACCAAGCTTGAAATCATTAGCTTTAAGAGTTTAGAAAAAAAGTCCGGAAAACTGTTTTTTGCGTGACGGACGGACGGACGGACTGAGGGACGGCGTGTAAACCTATCGTCCCCTCCGGTGTACACCGGTAGGGGACTAATAACTGCAGCAATGAACCTTAAATCGACTGCAACTTGCTCATTGCCTTCCTGCCAGGCTGAACAGTTTATTTTGTATCCTACTGATAGGCAGGATCTCGACCCAGACCTGAACCGAAATCGAATCATTTCGTCATTGTCACATACCCGACATCTCCATCAAATTTTGTCTGAATCCGTCCACAACGTTTTGAGATATTCTGTTCATAGACAACCAGACGGGTGAAAACATGACCTTTTTCTAACTTTGGTGCTGGAGGTAACAACCAGCTTTCCATTCCTATTTGGAGGCGATGCTCTGAGATTCAGCTCTCCTCATGCACTGATAGATTGGCAGGTCGGCAATCCTCATTGGCATTAACAGCTCATTGGCAAGAAACACAAACTCCTAAGTTACTGGCCAATACTCACAAAACCACAAATGTTTATTTAACCACATGACAATATTGCTAAATGTGCAGAAAGTCCAGCGATGACATCTACCCTGCGTTGCAGCACTATTCAGCCACAATCGTCTTTATTCAAATAGAGACTGGACAAATTCCAAATCCACATTATGTCCTCGTCCAACTTGTCAAATTGAATGGTATTCAAAATATATGCATGGCATGGTGTGAGCTACATCTTCTACCATTTGCCTGTCAAAGCACAGGAACCCAAATCACTGATGCCAAATGGACTCCAGCTTTGCATGTTTTTTGATTGGTTAGCATTTTGGCAATGTTATGTGTGTATGAGATTATACACACAGTATATGTTGTTACGTCAGGAGCCCAGCTACCGCTCCGCAAATGCCAAAATTGTTTAAATTCACGAAAATGTGTTCAGACTCGCTCTTACCATTTAGGTTTCCCAAAGATCACCCAAATGCAAGCCAAAGCTAGTGGTTGTTTGCACGGAAAGGCAAAAGGCAGGAAGAGGTTTCTTAAATGGTTTATTATATAATGACACAGACAAGGGGGATGGACAAGCCGAAACCCAGACAGATCGGGAGCATGAACTACCAATGGGGAAGGTAAGAGTTAAAAATCCGATATCAAGTACAGACGTAAAGAAATAATTGATTATGGCGCCAACATATTGGCTTCAAACCATGAAGGGGAAAACATGCGACTACTTAAGGCAGGAGCAAACTGGTTTTGGCTGCGGGATGATGTCGCACAGGCTGGCATGGTGGGGCTTGGGGAGCGATGGCGATGAAAAAGGATGTCTTTTATTTTATTTTTTGAATATAAGATCGAGGCTCGTGTAAGAGATAACATCAATCACAAAAAAACAACAAACGGACACACAAAACATACAATAAAGGGAGCGGGAGGACAAGATGGGGAGAGAGGTAAGCGCACAAGTACAACAGCAGATAATAGGGACATCGGGAGATCTGTGGGAGGGAGAGGGCGTGAGGGGTGGGGTGGGGTGGTGGAGGTATAAAACACGTGGACACTGCGAGAACTTCCAGGAAAGAAAGGTCGGTATTTCAAAAAAAAAGTGTATCTTTGGTGAATTAACGGGGGTAGAAGAGATCAAGGTTTTGGATGGGGGAAGATAAGACATGCTGGTGAACAGCTGTTTTAAAGACCTGGAGGGAGAAATGGGATTGAAGAGAATGAGGGAGTTTATTCCAGAGGTAGGAGAAAAGAGGAATGAAAGAGTGAAGGTGAGCAGAAAGTCTTGATTTCGGCAGTTTAACCATAAGAGGGTTGCTGGGAGATCTAATAATAATAATAATAATACATTTATTTTGTATAGCGCTTTTCAAGAAACCCAAAGACGCTTTGACATAGTACGTAAAACAAAGACAAAAATACATAATTAAATAACCAAACAAAGGAAGGAGAAGGAGAAGAGATGGTCAGGGGTTGAATGCGGTGTTGAACATGTGGGTCTTGAGTGATGATTTGAATGTGGTGAGTGAGGAGGAGTCTCTGATGGTTTGAGGTAGTGAGTTCCAGAGTGTGGGAGCGGCGATGGAGAAGGCCCTGTCCCCCCAGGATCTGAGTTTGGTCCAGATGAGGGGGGGGGGGGGGGGGGGGGGAGGACAGGAGGTTGGCAGCAGCAGAGCGGAGGGTGCGGGTGGGAGTGTGTCTGGGAAGGAGGTCAGTCAGATAGGATGGGGCCAGGTTATGGAGGGCTTTGTAGGTCAGGAGGAGGATTTTGTAATGGATTCTCTGGGAGATGGGGAGCCAGTGGAGCTTGTGAAGGATGGGGGTGATGTGGTCCCGGGCCCTGGAGTGGGTGAGTAGACGGGCAGCGGAGTTCTGAATGTATTGAAGTTTATTGATGATATTTGAGGGTGAACCATAGAGGAGGCTGTTGCAGTAGTCGAGACGGGAAGTGATTAAGGCGTGGATGAGGGTTTCTGCAGCTGTGGAGGAGAGGGATGGACGGAGACGGGCGATGTTTTTCAGATGAAAGAAGGCTGTCTTGGTGATCTGTTTAGTGTGTTTGTCGAAGGAGAGGGTTTGGTCAAAGATGATGCCAAGATTCCGGATGTGAGGAGAGGTGGATACTGGGATACCGTCGATGTTGAGGGTGAAGTTGTGGGTGGATTTGGTGAGCGTTTTTGGTCCAATAATGATTATTTCGGATTTATCACAGTTTAGTTTTAGTAAGTTGATTTGAAGCCAGGATTTTATTTCAGTGATGCAGTTTGTCAGGATAGAGTGGGTGACGGTGGAAATTGACTTGGCGGAAATGAAAAGCTGGATGTCATCAGCAAAGCAGTGGAATTGGAGACCATGACGACGGGTTAAGTGACCAAGGGGGAACAGGTACAGGATGAAGAGGAGGGGACCGAGAACTGAACCTTGGGGGAGGGGAGCGGTGGGGGATTTGCAGTTATTGATGGAGATGAACTGGTGCCTGTCGGAGAGGTATGATTTGATCCAAGAAAGGGCAGTGCCAGTGATGTTAAAGGTGGTTTCAAGTCGGGTAAGGAGGATGATGTGATTGATGGTGTCAAAGGCGGCGCTGAGGTCGAGAAGGATTTGAATGTTGAGGTTACCGGCGTCGGAGGAGAGGAGAAGGTCGTTTGTGATTTTGAGGAGTGCAGTTTCCGTACTGTGGTTGAGGCGGAATCCGGATTGGAATGTATCATACAGGTTATTGGCAGAGAGGTGATGTTTGAGTTGAGTGGCTACAGCGCGTTCCAAAACTTTTGACAGAAAGGGTAGGTTGGAGATGGGTCTGAAGTTATTTAGGGTGTCAGGGTTGAGTCCAGGTTTTTTCAGAATGGGGGTAACAGCAACGATTTTGAGGGATGGTGGGACGATGCCAGTAGACAGGGAGGAGTTTATCGTTGCAGTGATAAGTGGAGAGGTCAGGAAGGCAAGCCTTAACAAAGCTGGAGGGGATGGGGTCCAGAGTACAGGTGGCAGTTTTCATTCCTGTGAGTTCAGAGAGGTCAGTAGGGGAGACTGGGGAAAACTGAGATAGGGATTGGCAGGATAAGGGGGGCAGATGGTTTGAGGGGGAGCAGGTGAGGTGGTGGTTAAGCTGCTGTAGATGTTGTCTATCTTGCTTTGGAAGAATGAAAGGGAAAAAATGCAATTGTCGACTGTGAATGACTGGGTGGTGGTATCCAGGGGGGCTGAGGAGTTTGTTTATTGTGGAGAAGAGTGCTTTTGGGTTTCCAGAGCCAGAGTGGATTATTTGAGAGTAGAAGGTGGAGCGGGCGTGGGAGAGGGCATCTTTGTAGTGCTGCAGGTGGTCTTTGTAGGCTTGGGAGTGGATTGTGAGATGTTTTATTACGGAGTCTTTCAAGTTGGCGGGCACGGGTTTTCATCAGGCGGAGTTCAGGGGTAAACCATGGAGCAGAATGGGTGAAGGAAACCGTTTTTGTTTTTATAGGCGCAGGCTGGTCGAGGCAGGAGGAGAGAGTGTGGTTGTAGTAGTCAGTGAGGTCAGAGGGGCTGTGCAAATCAACGAAGGGAGAGGTGGACATCTTTTCGGAGAGGGAAGATGAGAATGAGGTAGGTGAAAGAGTTTAGCTTACGGAAGTTGATTATGCGTTTTTGCCTTGGTGCTGGGGTGGGAATGTTGATGGTCATAGTGATGGCTAAGTGATCGGAGAGGGTGAGGTCAGAGCCAGAGAGATGGTGTAGATTTAGTCCAATAGAACAGACAAGGTCCAGAATGTGACCACGGTTTTGGGTGGGAAAGGTGACATGTTGAGTGAGGTTAAAGCAATTAAGAATATCAATGAAGTCAGCAGTTATGGTGGAGTCAGTGGAGTCCATGTGGATATTGAAATCACCGAGGAGGAGGGTTGAGGGGGAGAAGGAACAGAGCTGGGTCAGAAAGTAAGAGAAGTCAGACAGGAATGATGGGTGTGGTTTGGGAGGGCGGTAGACTGCCATGACTGTGTGTAATCAGAAAGTTTAAAAGCCAGGTGTTCAAATGATGGAGCAGATGAGATGGAGATGAGGCTGGTCTTGATGTCCTGTCGGTGTATTACAGCAATTCCACCACCTCGGCCCTCCGAGCGTGGTTTATTGATGTAAGAGTAACCATTGGGTGTAGTGAGGTTGAGTGAGAGGGAGTCCAGAGGTTGTTGCCAGGTTTCAGACAAAGTCCAGTTTATTGTCCAGAATGAAGTCGTTCAAGATGTGGCTTTTATTGTTGAGGGACCGGGTATTGATCAGAGTAAGCTTCATATTGCTTTGTATGGTGCGGATGGACTCGGGTGATTTTCCCAGGGCTTGCAGACAGGGGGCGCGTTCGTGTATGTTGCTGTGATGACGTAATCGATGGGTGAGAGTGCGCTCAGCTGACCAGAGTGAGGGGATGGAGTGACCTGTCTGGGAGTAAACAAACTTGCGACCGGAGCCTCTATGGATGTATCTGGGTCGTCATAGGAGTCCGTGGTTTTTGATGACAGAGATGCATGGCGGAGTGGAGTGGAGTGGAGTGGTTGTTGAGTTGAAGAAGCCTAGCGGCGGAGTACCTCAGTGCCATGCCAGGCAGACGCGAAGGGGCACAAAGCCCGGAGAGGTCAGCCAGCAGCCGCAGGCTGGCTGACCAACGCGCCAGGCACAACAGGCTGATCCAGAGCACGACACGCGAGGGGGGTCGAGGAATGAAGATGAGCAGCCCGAGGACCAATAGAGAGCCAAGGACGAGCAAGCCGAGAGCCGAGGAGGCAGCCGGGCAACAGCCAGCGAGTGTCCTGCAGCTCGACGACCGCAGCGGTGGCCAACAGGGAGCCAGCCAGCCGTCCAGGCAACCCACAGGAGAGCAACCCAAGAAACAAAAGGCAGGACAGGTGTGAGATGCCCGGGAGCGGGCAGGAGGCAACGGCAGAAGAGCAGGACAGGTGAAGCCGGGAGGATCAAGGAGAGAGCAGACCCGTCGGCCAAAAAGCCGCCAAGAGTACTAGAAAAGTGCGACTTGTTGGAATATTGGGGGGGGACAGAGCACAGGCAGAGCTGGGGGAGCAAGGCCGGAGAGGAGTCGGTAGAAGAGCGAGTGAAAGGCCCTCGGAGTCAACTTCATCACAGGAAATTCCAATGATTCTGAACGCTTTGGTTTCAACAGCGTGAAGCTGAGCTAGGTGTGAGGCAGGAGCACCAGCCCAGATGGGAGAGCAGTATTCCATTGAGCTGCGGATGAAAGCCTTGTATGTGGTGAGGAGCTCAGGTGTGCCAAGGAAGGACTTCGCACGACGGAGGATGCCCAGTCGGCGACTGGCTTTGGAGGCCAGCTTGGAAATGTGGTTTTCCCAGGAAAGATCATGCCAGATAGTGAGACTCAAAAGCTTGAGTGATAGAACTTCTTGGAGAGGGTCGTTGAGAAAGTAGATGGGAGGGTTGGCCAGTCGGTCTTTTCGGAGAGACAAAGTAAGAGGGAGAGATTTGTCAGGATTGAAAGACATGTTCCATTTGTTTGACCAGTCTGTGATTTTGTCCAGGTCTGCAGAGTGTTCTCCTCTTGTGTCCAATGTAATCTGCCGTGTGAAATGTGAATGCGCACGGCCTTTTCCTCCTCTGTGACTGCCTTCATGGGTGGCGGGTCCCGTTATTGGCCACCTGTGGATGGTGCCATCGGCCATGCCGTCCCACCCAAAGGGGTGGGCCCATGGTATTGCTCCACCCTTGGCCAGGGCTCCTTAGCTTACTATAACATCCCGAATGGCCTCTGTTAATGCACATTCACAATGCGTCGTGCTTTGCATGTGCTCTTGGCGTCAAGTCTTCACCTAGCCTCACCTGTACAAGTTTTACATGATGGAACCTTACCCTATTCTGGTCTATTATTTATTTTCTCCACCTCTGTGCATGTTTTACCACACAACTTACCTGACATATCTAATCTACTCAAATACATGGGCCATACTATTCTTACCACATTCTAGCTGTGGATCTCTCCCTGGCTTCCATGTAAAGAAAAAACACACACAAACACAGTGATCAATAAACTTTGTACAAATATTCTGGCCTTGATGTTTACCGTTTGTGAACTGCAAAACTGCCTTTCCCACATATGTTGCACAGCATCTGTACTTCTTTGAACCTTTTGAGACTCACATATTTCTCCCCAATGTAGTTCATCTATCTATAATTCCACTAATCTCTCTGTGTGTGTGTGTGTGTGTGTGTGTGTGTGTGTGTGTGTGTGTGTGTGTGTGTGTGTGTGTGTGTGTGTGTGTGTGTGTGTGTGTGTGTGTGTGTGTGTGTTTGTCTGTGACCGCTGTTTCTCGACAACCACGGGTCCGATATACTTTAAACTTGCCAGGTATATTGCTGGGGACCCGAGGATGTGCCTTTTCAAGGTTTGAAATTAATCGCAGAAGTAGTTACCGAGCTATGTCCAAAAAACGATTCAACCAATCAGAGAGCAGCGAGCTATCACGTGTGCCGAACGTGGCGAACACACTCTGCCTCGGATGGCACATTTGAGAGCGTATTCATTTATTTCCCGTCGGCAAACTATGTTGGCGCTATGTTGGCGTTAAACGATGTTTTAAAACTAATTAAAACTAATTTGCGATTCTTTCGCTTTCCTGCGATATGCGACCTTCCGGAGCTCCTGTGAGAGCGTGCGCCATTACGGATAGTACGGGTACGGGCATGCCATATGTTGGCGTTAAACTATGTTTTAAAACTAAATGTAAATAGAGGGGGGGGGGGGGGGGGATTGTCACTGTACTCGCAAGCCGTTCGCCGTTCGCTTTGGCGTTGCGAATGGACCAAAACATTTCATGGACCAAACCATTTCATGTAAAGCGTTCGCCGTTCGCTTTGGCGTTGCGAATGGACCAAAACATTTCATGGACCAAACCATTTCATGTAAATAGAGGGGGGGGGGATATAATTTTAGATATATATATAGTACGGGCATGCCCTAGTTATATATAAATTCAATACCATTACAGTGCATTTACAACTAATTGTGGACACGTTAAGGACCCACCCATGCACTTTGCTGCTTTAACTTTTTTTTTTTTAAACGCTGGACAGATGCAAATGTGTAATTACCTTGTGGCAGAATGAAATTTACATAAAGCACCGTTCACTTTTAGAAAAAGCAACTTTTTTGGAATCTTGTCCAATTTCTTTTTTTTTTGGAAATAAAGTTGAGGCTTGTGGAAGAGTGAGAAGGCAGAACAGAATGTGCAAAGCAGGTAAATGCACCAACAGAATGGTAGAGGGACGTATGGAGGAAGAATGATAGGAAGGACAGTGGGAGGAAGACTTAGGGTAAACAAGTTCAAATGCAGGGAAAGAGAATGATTACGGATGGGGGATGACATGCGGAGGTGGTAACCAGCCCTATTGAAGCCCTGGAAGGAAGACTATGACCGAACTGACGAAGGAAGTTTGTTTTACAGATGAGAAAAAGGAACAAAGTGAGCCTAGATTTTAGGAGTTTCACCAGAAGTGGGTTATCAGACTGTTGTACAGGCAAAATAAGATGGGGGTAGGGGGGGGGGGGGGAATAAAGCACGGAAATGGCAGAGTGCAAGACAAGAAAAGAGGCAGTGGATGGGAGGTGATTCACCGATTGAAATGCAGGAGTAACAAGTCGAGAGATTCTCCTTCAACTTGAGATCTATGATGTTGGTTGTTCTCCACAGCACAGAGATGTTTAAGGTGTGAGGCAGAGGTGCCAGCAATACTCATGCTGCAGATGAAGGCTTTGCAAGTTGATAAAAGTTAAGATTTGTCAAATAAAGACTTTGCCTGATGGAGGATGCCATCAGCAGCTGGCATTGGAGGCCAACTTGGATATCTGGTTTGCCCAAGAGGTGATGGGACAAAGGATCGAGGGATTTCTGGTAATTAAGGAGGTAGATGACGAGAGGCTCCAGCAAAGTCTTTTTAGAGAGACAGATTTGTCATGGTTGAGACAGCCCAAGTGATAGACTAGCTCCTGATTCTATCAGGATCTGAAAAAGATAAGTGGCGGTCAGCAAAAATATGGATTATTTTTCCAGAGAATCAGAAAGATCACTTGAGATGAACAGGTAGGACCGGGCCAAAGATACTGATTTGGGACACTTCAGCCTCGAGCAGGAGAGGACTATAAAATCCTGTTGAGAGCCACGTGCTGACTGAGCAGAGGTAGTTAGTAAATCATGAGGAAATGGCTTTTGATGCTGCAGGCAGGGTTTAAGGAGTAAAGTGAGATGCAGGCTCCATTGGTCAATATAATCAGAGATGACCCTGATCTCTTCTGAGATTGAGGGCATCCATTCATTGTTTGGAGAGCAGAAGCAATGTCCAAGTTGGAGTGATCAGGTGTAAATCCAAACAAATGATTTGAGATCTGACTGTTGGTGAAAAGGAAGGATTTGACATCTACTGAAATGATGAATTCCATGACGCTGCTTGTAATTGCATGGGCCTGTGGTTAACTGACAACTGTGGTATGCAGTGCACTTTGTTCGTTTTAGGTTATATGTTGCACTGTTAATGTTGATCCATTAAGTTCATATTGAACCTGAGGCTACTGGTTGCATCTATGCTGAGAGTGCAGCTCTGCTGCTGATGCGGTGCCTTCTGTAGGTTAGAGCAGGAATTTGGCTATGGTGCTTCCAATCGCTAGCTTACTCTGACCGTTGGATCTTGTGTCCATCAACTAATGCTGGCAGACAATGCCCAGTTTAATGGCCACGTGAGGGATGGCACACACCTGCGAGACTCCAGGATGAGTTGCTGGGCTGAGATTTGAACTTAGGCTAGATGGTTGACGTGAGTATGCATATCATGAGGCCCTCTTGCCAGCCCAACTTCATGATGCCATTTCAAGTTAAAGATTTGAAAATGGAAAAACGACAAAAAGCACATGGTCAAAATTTAATCACTTTCCTTGACTCAGCAGGCAATAATTCCACATTTCAACCTATCTTTCAATGATGAGTGCAGACTACTTTTCCACTATTTTGATGGGTCTACTCTATACCATATGCAAAATTAACACTTCTGCAAAATATCTTCATTGGTTAAAAATATCATTTTAAATCAGTTTGCACCTTTCCGTCATCTTATTTGTGCTCAAGTTTTCTACATTTAAGATTGAGTAAATTGCTTTTGGTTGTCAATGCAGTTGTTCCATTTACCATTGTTCACAATTTCCTTTTTTATATATTCCACCACAATTGTATATCTAACCCGCAAACGTCTAACAGTAAATCTCACCAAACTCTTGTGATATTGTTTTGCAGACATATTGGAGGCCCGCCAGAAAGCAATCCTCATGGCTCACTGAACGGTGGTAGACACAAAATGGATTCTTCATACTCTGTAGTGTTGCAATTTAGCCAAAGTGCCTACATTTTTCTACATGTTTGAGTTGTTGAAAAGCTGTAGAAGCTGCATTCTGCAGGTTATGTGAAGAGCAGCTTTCTTTAACCCAAAACAGCTTCTGCGCTGTCTTTCACAATGGTGGCGAACCAATGTCTACAAAATCTGGAAATTACTACAGCAACTACCACAAATGGGTTCATCACCACCCTCACATCAAAATGCTTCTCAAAGAACCACGTGGCATCGTATAGCAATTATTGTATAATTTAGACTAGTTGCAGAAGTGTAAATTTAGCAATACTACGAGATAACATTTGTTGTGCTGTGTTCTGTACTTTCCATTTTGCATGAACAGTTTCAGCAAGGCCAACTGAATTTTCTTCCATTTAATAAGTTAGTAAAAGGTTTTGATCAACCTTAGGATGTTGTGATTTGAAAATTATGCTGGATGCTGTAAAATGACTGGTCTCACCAAAAATGAGAAAATGAATTTGATATTTTCTTTGAAACGGAAAAAAAAAAAAAAGGTGAGAAACTGTCATCCTCAAACAAACGCTTTTACAAATGGCACTTTTTGAATTTAAAAATAATAATAAAAAAAATGCACTGCACATACTAGTCAGAGTTTACACAATTGTACCTGAATTTACAAATGTGGTTAGCTTCAGATTATACATTGAATGGTAAATTTAAATAACTCTCAGAGCACTGATGCAGTCTCTGAAAAAGAGGCAAAGTTGATCTGTGCAACTGCCTTGAAGCTGTTTTGATCACATGTATCCCATTAAATATAATAGTACAGCGGGTAAGCTAACCTATTGTGCATTTTTAAAATAAAAGCACCAATTTTGGCACAGAGGTAGACCAATATATTATGAACAAATTTGGATGTGGAGCCATCGCCCAACTGCCCCCTGGCGGCCGTGGCGGCCATTTTCCAAAATGGCCGCCAGCAGACACCCAAAAGACACACAGAAGTTAGATAAAGTTTGCTGCTGAAGGTTTTAGTGAATGTTTATTGAATGTTTTGAATCAAGACATGCCAGATAGCTCTTAGTCACATTTTGGGAGATGCTGCTGATATTAATTAACATATTTAGGCTAATTGCAGATGAAATGGTGACAAGGAAACCCATGATCAGGCATTAAATGCTGACATTCCTTGTGAATAGGCTAGATTCATTTAAGTTGTGGAAATGTTATCTGACCTTCTTCCTCTGTCTGTCAATAGCTATTCATGGACACTGCCCATGCCAATTAAGATGCCAATTGACAAAATTATTAACACAATTATGCTAATTACATCGATAATACAACAACAATAACAGAACCAGATAGTGATAATTATGGTGGCTTGCTCTCATCAGATAAATCCTGGGCAAGTCAAATGTTATACTTCTGTGGTCGAGGGACACTACTACATTTAATTATCATGTTAATTAACACATAATCTGCTAAATGCAATATGCAGATAAGTTAACTGTTTTACAGTACCTGTGTACTGTCTGGAACAGTTCAGAATCTTCATCTTAAGTTTGCGAGTTCAGTTCTGAGAGCACTCCCCATCGCAAGCACACAGTGGTGTGCATTCCAGACTGGCCTTCTTCACTTGCACCTCTTGATGCAGTCCCTCTGGCATTTGCAGGAGACGAGCTCCCGGCAGACCTTGGATGCCTCGGGGAGCGTTGTCCAGAGAGGTTCGTACATGTCGCTGGTCTTGATCCAACCCCAGTCGGTTGGTGATGGCAATGTTGGTGCAGGAACCAGGGCCTGACCCCAGACATGTCCACCCTGGTATATTGCTCGTCGGACGTGCTGCTTCAGGGCTGCACTTGTTGGTGGGATCAGCTGGACATTGCTCTTCTTTGCAAACAGTTTGCGGCGTGCCTTGTCGATATCGGTTGCGGTGCTTGTTCTGTCGTAAAGCAGGATGACGAACATCTCGATGGTGTGCATGGCATCTTCATCAATATGATCCGGTGCAGTGGAGAGGTCAGTGAGTGTCTGGGTCAGCTGAGGTAGAGCTGTCCACACTGCCCATGCTGTCCTCTTGCCATGTCTGGCGAAGCAGGAGACCGTATCGCAGCCCGTCAAAGCATGAAACATCGGTAGTGCCTGTGCTTTCTCAGGGCCCAGAGCCCGCGCCATCTCATGGGCTGCCGAGAACCGGAAAGCCTTGCCCGTGCCGAAGGACACCCACACTTCGGCTTCCTCCTCCAGGGTGCGTGCCAGAGCCACTGCCAGGACAACATCAGTGTCAACTGTGTGGATGAGGATCTTCTTGTGGCCATTGTGAGCAGCGTGGGCGGCATGCAACATCATGCGGCTGTCGGCTTCTTCGTGGTTGCAAGGAGCCAGGGCTGCAGTATCTAGGAGCGGTGGCTTGCTCAAGACATCATCTCCTTCAGTGATGACCAGCTCCTTGTCTGCAAGCTGGAATGAGTCGTGGAGGACGCCAGAGAGGAAGCTGAACAGCTCAGTCTTGTTCTCGTCGAATCTGAGGAAGCTGGCCCAGTTCCTGGGGATCGTTGCACCACCCACCACCCGTCTTCTCACCCCTTTTCCGCGCTTGGCTTTTGCTGTACCCTTCAACGAGTCTGTATTGTAGCGGTCCCATACCAGGTCCAGTCGCGTGGCTTGATGGAGTTTTGAGAGTATGTAGGGCACAAGACCTGCTGTGCATACTCGTTGAAGCTTTTTGCTGTAGCTGGCTTCAGCATCTGGATGATGACCTCTCCATCTAGCACAATGCAGCTGGTTGGAGGAACCTCAGACTTCAGCTGACTGAGGTCTACAAGACAAGCGAGAAGATCACTCTTGACACCCAGCTGGATGCCACCGCCAGCTGATAGTGCAGGGGGGCAGGCTTGGTTTTCATGTTGGAAGAATTCCTCTAGATTCCCATCCCGGTTCTGGCACCCGATATACAGACGAGAGAACAGGTCCACGTCATTCTTGAGGGATTTCATCTGCTGCTTGCCCTTTCCCGGAGGTTTTGAAGCAGGCTGACCGAAGATTTTCAGCTTGTTTCTGTGGATGGCATCTCCTATGGGTTTCGTTCTCTCCACCAGGCGTTCTGACGAAGTTGTCAAACTGCAGCTGACCCACTTCGTGTGCATGACGGAGGGCGTCTACAGCTCCAGGTGGCGCGATCTCCTTGGTGTCGAGTACCAGCAGATCTCGACTCTCCTCTTCAGATGGATTCCCGAAGTCTTCCATCACGTTGACCATCGACTGTACATCTTTCAGGAAAGCAGTCTGCACACTTGCTGACTGGTCATGGTGCCTTGTGGTCTGTTCCCCGGATCAGTTTCATCGTGGAACTGTTCGATGAGCGTGGCAACCTCTGGTCCTGCCACCATCCACCGTCGTAGAGCGCTGGGGTTGTCAGTCAGGCCCACTGCACCTCCATCTCCTTTGATGGCAGCATTGTTCTGCTCGTGGGCCTGATCGACGGGGATGGCGGAGAACGACCTGTTCGTCTTCTGGACGGTGAAGTTCGCAGCTCAGAATTCCTGGGCTATTTCAAGGTGTGTCGTCGGCAGTTCCACCATGTCTCGCAGATGCACTGGAATCCAGCGCGCGTAGTTGGTGTGATCCAGGGCATGGAACCACACTGCTAGTTCTGGCAGGGCATCTAGGTACATCACAAACGATGCTTGGCGCAGAGAGCGCACGTACACCAGGACCGCCACCTCCAGTTGCAGGACAGTTGCCCAGTAGTCGAACTGGGGGCAGGTCTCCGCTTTTTGCTGGCACCAATCGTCGAACTCCAGCTGCTCGTTGCATGTGTCACCCAGCTGGTCAATGTAGTGGTTGTAGGCGTGCTGCTGCAGGGTGAAGAGGGCTGCTGCTGTCACTTGATGAGCCCTCCTGGTTCGACTGACATGGGATGCCCGCAGGAAGGAGTCCGCTGTCCCACATGGCGGCCATTTTGGAAAATGGCCGCCACGACCGCCAGGGGGCAGTTGGGCGATGGCTCCACATTCAAATTTGTTCATAATATATTGGTCTACCTCTGTGCCAAAATTGGTGCTTTTATCAAAAAAATGCACAATAGGTTTGAATATCCTAGGTAAACCGCCCCACTATAAGGGGTATACTACCATCTCATACCGACTTGTCACCACCCCCATTGACCTCACTTGTAGGTTGCCATATTCTTTAGTGTTAAACTATGTTCATTACCTTTTCACCTCTTCCACAAGCCTTGGTGTTAGCATGAGTTTATTTTAAAAAGAAAAAAAAAATTTGTACACAACATTTTCAGCTTTCAAATCTTGCTATTCAAAAACAAACTCCAATGTGATGTTTCATGTGATAAGCAGCAACAGCCTTGCCCCAACAATTAAGCATCAAAGTTTCGTTGATTACAAAGACTAACATCATGGATGGTTGTTCAGAAAGTTGATTTTAACTATCAATAAATTTCAAGAAAAGCAGCTTTGAAAGTTTTCATGAAAATGGTTGAGTATGTTAATGGGGTCAGTCGGGTAACGGCAACCAAACTTTGGCCAAAGCAACAAACAAACAAACATAAGTAATTAAACCTTTCAAAGTCATTTAACGAAAAGCTAAAATTTAACTTTTTAAAATGTCCTTTTTCTCTGTGATAAGTTGATGGAGCTCATCGGCTTCCTCTGCCGTTTTGACTCGAATGAGCATGGACACCGATGCACCTTTCTCATCAATAGGTGGGTTTGGAACACAGACGATGAGTACGTTGTTCTTGCCCGTACGTGAACACGGTAAGGAGCTCTGCAGTATGATGTTCAACAGCACATTTCCTGCAATACCAACAACCACAGAATGCAGCAGTTTGAGACAAAGTAAAAACAAAATCATTTATTTGTGAATTGGATAAGTCTGCTTCAGAAACCAATAGTCAGCATATATCAGATGGCACTGTTGGAATTTAAATATTGATTTATCAAGCATGTTGTTGCAAATCGGTTTTCATTTCATGGAACACCTTACCCCACAGTATTTTTTATTTTATTTTTTTTGTTTTGTATACAAGATCGAGGCTCGTGAAAGAGCGAACATTAATCACACAGAAAGACGGACACACAAAACAAATAACATCGGGAGCGGTAGACAAGATGGGGAGAGAGGGGGAAGGACACAAACACAACATTTGAGAGCAGGGACCGAGAGACATGGAGACATCGAGAGATCTGTGGGAGGGAGAGGGCTTTGGGGGGGGAGGCATGGGAAGGGGGGGGGGGGTGGGAGAGGTATAAAACATATGGACACTGCCAAGACTTCCAGGAAAGAAGTTGGAATTTCAAACAAGGTGGATCTGGGGTGAATTAGTGGGGGTAGAAAATATCAAGGTTTTGGATGCGGGAAGATAAGAGATGGTGGTGAACAGCTGTTTTGAAGACCTGGAGGGAGGAGTGTGATTGAAGTGAGTGTGGGAGTTTGTTCCAGAGGCGGGAGAAAAGAGGAATGAAAGAGTGAAGGTGAGCAGAGAGCCGAGATTTCGGCAGTTTAACCATCAGAGGGTGGCTGGCAGATCTTGTGCGACCTGTAGGAATATTTGGGGGACAGAGCACAGAGAGAGCTGGGGGAACAAGGCCGGAGAGGAGTCGGTAGAAGACAGAAAGACCACCTACCTGCCTGCGGTGAGTGAGTGAAAGGCCCTCAGAGATAGCTTCATCGCGGGAGATTCCAATGATTCTGAAAGCTTTGGATTCAACAGCGTGAAGCCGAGCCAGGTGTGAGGCAGGAGCACCAGCCTATAGGGGAGAACAGTATTCCATTGAGCTGCGGATGAAAGCCTTGTATGTGGTGAGGAGCTCAGGTGTGCCAAGGAAGGACTTTGCACGACGGAGGATGCCCAGTCGGCGACTGGCTTTGGAGGCCAGCTTGGAAATGTGGTTTTCCCAAGAAAGATCATGGCAGATGGTGAGACCCAAAAAGCTTGAGCGACAGAACTTCTTTGAGAGGATTGTTGAGAAAGTAGATGGGAGGGTTGTCCAGTCGATCTTTTTGGAGAGACATAGTAAGAGTGTGAGATTTGTCAGGATTGAAAGACATGTTCCACATGTTTGACCAGTCTGTGATTTTGTCCAGGTCTTCAGAGAGTGAGGAGGCTGCAGACTGCCGATCTGAGGGAAGAGGAATGGAGCGGCAGAGAGTGGAGTCATCAGCAAAGAGATACAGAGGATTTTCCAGAGAGTCGGAGAGATCATTGATAAAGACCAGAAAAAGCACAGGGCCCAGCACACTGCCTTGGGGAACTCCAGCCTGAACGGGAAGGGGAGATGAGAGAAATCCATTCAGGGCCACACGTTGACTACGACCAGAGAGGAAGTCCGCAAGCCATGCATGGAGATTTCCATGGATACCATAGGAGGAGAGTTTGGTGAGCAGAGCTGGGTGCCAGACCGTATCGAAGGCACGTGATATGTCAAGGGAGACAGCTCTGATTTCCTGTTTGGCATTGAGGACCTCCATCCATTGTTGAGACAGCAGAAGCAGCATGTCCAGAGTAGAGTGACCTGGTCTGAAACCAAATTGATGATCAGAGATCAAGCCATTGGATAAGAGGAAAGATTTCATATCCGAAGCAATGATGGATTCCATGACTTTGCTGATAATTGGGAGCAGGCCGATTGGTCTGTAGTTGCAAGGATCTGTTTTTGCACCTTTTTTGTGTAAAGCGGTAATGTTTGCTGATTTCCAGGATGCTGGCAGATGACCTTGAGCAAACGATAGGGTGAAAAGAACAGAGAGAGGGTGAGATAGAGCGGCAGAGCAGGATTTTAGGACCCGTGGGCTGATGCCATCTGGTCCAGTTGCAGAATCAGTCGAGGTTTGACAAAAACTCCTCCACCTTGTCAGGAGAGAAGGTCACAGAGTCCAGGAGCAGTTTTGTTCGACTGGGAAAGGTGGGAACAGAGAGAGATGGGTTTGGGACCAAGTGATTTTGAGGCAAACACAGAGTTGAGGCATTCGGCTTTGTCACGTGCGATGTCAACTGTGTGGCCATTTGAGGTAAGGGAGGGGATGGAGGGGGAACAAACACCAGAAACGGATTTGACCAGACGCCACCAGGATTTGGACGAAGGAGACAGGTTTGAGAGTTCATTCTTGAGTGAGGAGAGATAGTGCTTCCTGGCACTCCTGAGGGTAGACACACACTTGTTCCGAGCTTGGTGGAAGGAACTGAGATTTCCTTCAGTTGGATTAGCCTTCCAAGAGGCAAAGGCAAGTTGTTTCAGGGCAACTGCCTCACCACAAGATTGTGTACCGAGGAAGGGTAAGACAAATGAAGACGAGATGGGATAAATCTGTGCATGAGAGAGATCAGTTTGCTTTGGAAGAATTCCCAGGAAGAATTGATGTCAGAGGCAGTGGAGATGGGAGACCAATCCAGACGATTGATGGCTGCTTGAAGACCGTCCCAGTCGGCCTGAGTGAAATGCCAGACTCGTCGACGCTGAGGAGGCTCTCTGAGAATGGCCAGAGAGATGTCCACTTTGACAAGCACATGATCAGAAGAACCGATTGGAGCAGAAGAAGAGCAGCAGACATTAGCAGGGAAGTTAGTCATAACCAAGTCTAGAAGAGAAGATACTCCATTGGCTGAGATCCGGGTCGGGAAATTGACAGATTGTGTCAATCCCAGTGAGTCACAGAAGTCCTTTGCTGAGGTGCCATGACTGGTGAGAGAGGAACCCACACCCAACCAGGTGGCATGATGACAATTGAAGTCACCACATATGAGGAAGAGAGAGAGTTGGGATGAGTGGATAGAAGTTGGTCCATGTTGTCAGACAGTGAAATGTAGATGGAGTCATCACTGTTTGGGGGACGGTACAGAACACATGAACAAAAGGTGGGAGCGGAGAGGAAGCCGTAGCCAGAGGTACTCCTGGGGGTGAGGAGGAGAGAGGGCAGTGCAAGGAGAGTGAGGAAGAGTTTTTGATAAAGATAGCCACCCCACCACCAGGCCGAGGCTCAGGTCTATCATACCGGAGGAGGGAGTAACCAGGAAGAGATATTAAGGAATCAGAGACATCTTGAAGGAGGAAAGTCTCTGTTAAGCAGATCAAGTCTGGATTGTCAGAAGCAACCTGTATGGAGAGATCAGTCAGGTTTGAGCGAAGGCCCCGGATGTTTGAGGTCCATACCGTTAATGAAAAGAGAGGGGAAGCATCGGGTACAGGACAGGGGAGGGGAGGAGTAGGGTAAGATGAAGGATGAGAGGGGGAGGTAGGGAGAGCAGTTGTTAGTGTGTCAGCGATTGCAGAAGTTCCAAGAAAGGGAAGGATGAGGAGGATGAAAGGTTTGAAGGTGAAGGGATGAGGCACAGAGAGGGGTTGTTTGAGGGGGGGCAGAGGAAAGAAGAAGGTTGGGGGGGGGGGGGGGGTGGAGGTATGAGATAGAAGGGAGACGAAGTGGGGAGGAGGCAGCTTTGAGGAGGAGGGGGGAGGAGGGAGAATTGGAGAGGAATGGTATGGGGGGAGATTTGAATGGGAGGGGTTGGGGGGGAGTTTTGAAGGGGAGGAGTGAGGGGGGAGTTTAGGAGGGGAAGGGCAAGGGGGGAGTTTAGGAGGGGAAGGGCAAGGGGGGAGTTTAAGAGTGGCGGGGCAAGGGGGGAGTTTAGGAGTGTAGGTGCAAGGGGAGGGATTTGGATGGGAGGGGCAAGAGGGGAGTTTAGAAAGTGGATGATTAATGAAAGACGAACATTGAAAACAAATTGGGTTTGTTGTGATTTTCAAGTTAGCAATCCGGTTCAGAATGATGGAGGAGGGATGGAATGAATGTGAATTTAGACCATGTAGTGAGGGAGACGTATAAGATATTGAATTTCTTTTTTTTGAGGTGGAATGAGTTGGAGAGGAAATTGAGAAAAGCCTTTTAAATAGGAAGAAAAACAGCGTGTTGTAAAATACCACTGAGTAAAACACTGAAGGGGAAAGGTTATACATATTTAAATAATATTTAAACAGAACCGTGAACAATCTTATGTGCACAAAAATACCAACGGGGGGAGAGCCGAGAGGGACCACCACGAGTCACGTGAAGGGCAAACGGTCAAGGGCAATTGATAAAAGGACATTGGAAGGTTCTTAGACTCTTGTTTTGCATTTGAGCAACAACAACACAACAGCATGCATTTTAAGGCCAGGTTCCCTGCTGGAGCAGGGGTTAACCTTGCGGTCCCCATGACAATCTTCTCCATTTTGCCCTATTTTCTGCATCTCACCTTGTTAACCCCCTTGCCCGCATTTCTTCTTCCACCATCTTTAGCCAAGTCTTTCTTGGTCTTCCCCGTCCTCTACTTCCTTCTACATTAACTTCCATCACTCTTCTCAACCAGTCACTTTCATCCTTCCTCAATACATGACCAAACCATCTCAACCTGTTCCTCTTCACAGCATCAATCACAGGCAAAATTCCCATCATCTTTCGCAATTCATCATTTGTCTTCCTCTCTCTCAACGATACTCCGCACATCCATCGAACCATTCGCATTTCCACCCTTTCCAGCCTTCGTTGCTGCTCTACGTTCATTACCCATGTCTCGCTCCCATAAATCATAACACTTCTCACACATGCAGCATACACCTTTCCCTTCAGCTTCAGCGACACTCTCCTCCTCATCAGCACGCCACTCAGTTCCCGAAATTTCTTCCATGCACATCTCACTCGAGCAACCGTTGCCGAGTCTGATCCACCTTCTCCATTCAGCATGTCTCCGAGGTAGCAAAATGTTTTCACACCTTCGAGCTTCACGCCGTCTCCAAGATCCAACTCAACATTTCCTCCATCTGCAGCTCCCTCTGTGCACACCTTACATTTGAATGTAGCTGCCACACTGGTTAATGACCCTCTCAGACCACTACATTTTTGATGAACCCACTCAGCACACATTGTACATTGAATGGAGTTCACTCCGCCACCCTTCCTGCACACAGCACACGGCCACTTCCCAGTTCTTTCCACCTCACCACATGCTTTACCACTTGCCATCACCTTTGTCTTTCCGATATTCACCTTCAGACCTTTTGTCTCCATACATTCCTTCCACTTGTTCATCTTTTCCTTCAGTCCATCCATACTTTCCGCAATCAACACCAGATCATCTGCATACAACAACTCCCACGGTAAACCCTCCTTTACGGTCTGAGCCAGCACCTCCATCACAGCTACAAATAGTCGTGGACTTAGTTCCGACCCCTGATGCACTCCCACCTTCACCTCAAACTCACCACTGTTCCCGTCCTTCGTCCTTACAGCTGTGCGTGCTCTTTTGTACATTGCCATCACTACTCTGATCAACCATTCCTCCACTCCTAACTTCCTCAATGCCCATGTCAATACTTTGCGTGGAACCCTATCGAATGCTTTCTCCAGATCAACAAACCCAAAAAACAACTTCTTCCTCTTATCCATGTACTTCTCCTGCAACTGCCTCACAATGAAAAGCGCATCTGTCGTTCCTCTTCCTGGCATAAATCCAAACTGCATTTCGTCGATCTTCACTTTCTTCCTTATCCTCCTCTCCAACACCCTTTCTAATACCTTCATTCCATGCTCCAATAACTTTATCGCTCGGTACAAGCCACACTCCAGAGGGTCACCTTTCCCCTTGTATAGAGGGACGAGGGTACTTAGTTCCCAATCCACTGGAATGCGGCCTTCTTTCACCACCAGATTACAGATCTCTGTCATTCTCTTCACACCCCAACTTCCTGCTGCCTTCAACATATCTCCCACAACTCCCGTCGGCCCTCCCGCTTTTCCACTCTTCATTGCTTTTATCGCTTCCTCAACTTCCTTCTCAGTTATCTTCTCTGCCGGTCCTAAAACTGGGTTACTCTCTATGTTGCCATCCCATTCATTCTCTGTATTCAACAGCATTTCCATATATCTTTTCCATCTTCCTTTAATTCCATCTGGGTCGACAACGATTTGTCCCACTTCATCCTTCAAGCAACTCACCCCCATCACATCACACCTCTCTTTTGCTATCTGCTTTGCAATCCTGAATACTGCTTTCTGACCCTCTTCCGAATCCAAGCGTTCTCCGAACATTTTCCTACATGCCTCCTGCGCCTTTGCTACCTCTTTCTTTGCAGCCTTCCTGGCTGCCTTATAACTTTCATGCTCTGCTGTTTCTGCTCCCCTACCCTTCGCCTTCTGCCACTCTTTGAACTTCTTCCTCTTCTCGTCAATCCTCTTTCCAACCTCAACATCCCACCACCATGTTTCCGAGTGCCTCGGTGGTCCTTTTGTCCATCCACATACCTCACCAACGGCTCCCAACAGACTAGCTTTCATTGACATCCAACCACTTTCAAGCTCAACCACATCATCCTCTACCCTACTCAGCCTCTCTTTTAATGCCTCCCTTACTGTCACCTCTTTCAACCTCCACACCTTCATTCTCGGTTGGTACTTCACCCGCCGAGCTCTCCTCGCACCTTTCACCCTTAGGTCGCAGACAACCAAGTGGTGCTGTGAAACAGCCTCCTCCCCCGGGATCACCTTTGTGTCCCGGAGGTGCCCCCTATCTCGCCGACGCACCATCAGGTAGTCAACGGTTGTCATCGACCCACCTGACGTGTATGTAACAAGCTTATTGGCCTCTTTCTGGAACTGAGTATTACAAATCAACAAATCAGCTCCATCAGCAAACTCCAAAATCCTTTCACCTTCTCCATTTCTCACACCATATCCATAACCCCCATGAACTCCCTCAAAACCATCCATACTCCTTCCCACATGTCCATTCAGGTCTCCTCCCACCACAACAACTTCCTCATCTTTCACGTTTTCCATCAGCTTCTCTATCGCACACCAGAACTTGTCCTTCTCTTCATCGCTTCGACCAACCTGCGGAGCATATCCCGAGATGACGTTCACCAAGAGCTTTCCAATCATCATTTTCACCATCATCAACCTATCACTCACTCTAGTCACACTCACCACACTGTCTACAAACTCCTCAGAAAACAGGACACCAACACCATTCACACCCTCTGGGCACCCTTGCCACACAAACTTGTATTTCTGTCCCTGCCTACCCTTCACCATTCTCACACCACTTCCCTTCCATCTCGTCTCTTGCACACAACATATGTCCACTCTTCTTCTGACCAATACTTCCACCACTTCTCCTGATCTCCCTGTCATTGTCCCCACATTCCATGTCCCAAACCTCAGAAACCGATCTCCACTTCGGGCTGCACCCTGCCCATATGTACTTGTGATTGTCATGGTTCTCTTTTTGAGGCAATGTTTTTATGGCCGGATGCCCTTCCTGACGCCACGTAACCAACCTGCCAACCTGACGCCATGTAACCAACCATGTAACCAATGTGCTCATTGCATTTGAGCACCATGTATATTTCCTACGAGTCACAATTTTGTCTGAATCTTGATAATCCCCAATGCTGGGAGAGAGCGAGTGGCAAATTTGATTGGTCGAGATGTTGTAATATTTTGTACAAGCACTGCTAAACCGGAGGTTTTTGTAAGTACAAACAAGGTGATTTATATTCTGTAGTGCTCAAGTATATAACTCAATTGAAATAAAAGTTTTTAAAAAAGATACATTTTTATTTTAATATAAGTTTACCGCAGTTGATGCGCCATCTTTTACACCACCCGACAAAGTTACATTCATTCTTCATGCCCGTTTGTGTCCTTTGACATCCTTAAAAACTAAATTCCGATCTGGAATGATTTCCAATTTTTACTGGCAGACGGACTAAAAAAAAATACCTTACTCTGTGCATGTGTGATTGGGACAAGACCACAATTTTTCCAAATTCAAAGCCAAAGTACTCAAACTTCAGGTTGACGTTCTAAACACCAAATTCAATCGAAAAGAAGTAGTTCCTTGATCATCTAGAGTTTAGACCGACGCGTGATGTCACAGTGAACCAATCGTTTAACCCCACTTTACGCTTCATGTGTGGGGTAACAAAATTCTTCTGTTTGTAGACATGAGTGGTGGATAAGTGAGGAAACTGCTTGATTTAAGGAAACCTTTTCAGCTTGGCTCAAGTATTATTCGATGAGCACAATGTTACAGTAAAGGTAACTTGAAATGATTAACATACAGGGCAAGGAATACAGATGTGTTTATGTGTACAAGGCAATTCCTGCCACAACATGTTTCTACCTACTGCACAACTATTTTAACCTTTACATAATCTACTTTAGGGCAACAAACTTGATGATTAGTCCATAGCTGGAGACAGATAGAGAATGTGGGTTGAAGACAGTCTACTCCGACACAAATTAGCAAATCTGGATCGTGCAAATTAGAAATGTGCACAACAACAACAACAACAACAGGCATTTTAAGGCCATTTTCCCTGCAAGAGCGGGGGTTAGCCCGGGCACGTGCTAATATATTACATCCATACAGATCGATTTGGATATTTTGGTTCAAACTCATTAGTTGGATAATCATTGGAAGACACCCTTCAATTCCTCTAACCCACCACATTTAAAGTAAATTGTAAAATCATACCCCATCAATAAATGTTTAAAAAGATTAGAAATTCTCATTTTCAACTCAAATCCCTATTGCATGAAGGATTGATAAACAAGATAGAGAATTGATTTTTTTTTATCACTGGCAACCAAGGTCTGGGGTGATGTATTTTCTGATGTTGAATTCCAGATTAAACGTATATCGAATTCCAGACCAACTATCTGTTAAAGTTGATAAAATCTATTATTTGACATTTAAATTGCCTTCAGGGAAATAGACAAAGCAGAATAAAGACTATTATACCAGGAAGGAAGACATCACAATAGTTCATTACCAATAAGAGCAAGAAAATTGCCTTATCAGCTCCTCCAAAAGGAAGAAAACATTATCCCCCCTCCACTCCACCCACCTAAACCAGGTTATTTTGTCCCATGTTATGGCGCTCGTGAGAGTGAGCCCTTTAAGATTCAATAACCAAGTCTGTCGTTGATCATCTGTCACCAACAGTGTTCTTTTTTCCTTCTCCCCCGCCAATATTTATCGATTGTAATAAATCCTTTAACGAGAATCGGTTTTGTGGTCACTGAGGGATTAGGGGCGAGGTGGACTGCTCTGCAACACATTAATTCAGCACGAAGACCTCGTACACAGGAAATTGGAGCGCTACGTCAATGCCAAACTGTCCTCCAGCTTTGCTCAGCCAAATTTGGGACAGCGGGTGGTTTTTAAAACCACTGACCAGCGCACACATTATGGGCATACAGGGTGACCTCTTATCCTCCACCTGCTTGGTGGTGAGATTTTTTGTCTTGCTTCCACTCTTACAAAGTGTTGTGCGTAGCAAAACCTCTAAGTCCTTGCTCATCCTGGATAACGCCAATGGCCATCCTGTGAACCTTGAAGACAAGGGCGGCAACACAAGGATCGCGTTTTTGCCAACAAACACTGTTGTCGTAGCCGATGGACCAGGGCTTTAAAGCATTGCTCAAGACTTCCGCTTCCGGTCTTGCCGGCGAGCTTACGTTTTTTCGCAGCTGTCCACGCTCTCCAAGCTATCGAAGTTAAAGGACCAGACAGAAAATCATGTTTGGTTTAATTAATAGATATTGCTTCACTTAACACTTAAGGGTGTAGTACTGGTGAAAAATTGAGAAAACTACATAGGTACCTTTGAGAGGTATCTAATTTTCAGTTTTTCTTGAAAGATATAATCTTGGCTCTCAGACCAGTTTCAACGCTTCTTTGTCATATTACATGCATATAATTTGCATAAATTAGACCGTCAATAAAAAACAAGGAAAAACAAAGAACACATTTCTTCTTCTATCTTCTACGTCACCTATCATTCTTTTCACACAAAACTTGGTACATGCATTATACATGTTACTCTACCTGATGAGGATTTTGTGAAATTGTCACGTTCACTAATTAGCTAATTATGCCAATTACCAGATAAAACTTGGTTGTCCTTCAATAAATCCACAATGGCTACTCCTATAAACAAAAGCCTTCATCATTTTAAAGGAAGTGATATTCTGAATATCCTGTCCAAATTTCAGCCCAAAAGAATGATGCAAATTAAAGTTATAACAAATAATTCTACTTCCGGTTATTGAGGGGCATGTATGATGTTAGAAAATTTGGAAATTTTTCAATAATTAGGGGTACTTCTATGACCTCTAATAGCATGATTCTTGTTTATAAGACTATAAGGAAACTGTTCAGCTAAAAACAAAAAAACAAACAAAAAAATCACCTGTTCACCAGTACTACACCCTTAATCGTCTTTTTTTGAATAAATATCACTCGATTGGCCCCCGCCACCCAAAAAACGGCGATTTGATTGCTCATGGGACTGGCTACATCAGAGGGAATTTTTGTTGCTGCTGGAAGTGGCGTCCCGCCCCTAAAATCGTGATGTTCATTCATGATGTCACCTGTGTGATGTAATCGAGGGAAAGGTTTCTCAGCACGCAATGATAACTGCCTGACCAAGAATCTTCCGATAGTCAAAATCATTATTAAAAACTACCAGCAGCAACAAAAATTCCCTCTGACGTAGCCAGTCACATGAGCAATCAAATCGCCATTTTTTGGGTGGCGGGGGCCAATCGAGTGATATTTATTGAAAAAAAAAAGACGATTAAGTGTGAAGTGAAGCAATATCTATTAATTAAACCAAACATGATTTTCTGTGTCTGTGGCCCTTTAAAATGTTTAAACTTTCCCCTGAAGTACTGTATTCTGTCGTATGTTATAACACCTTTTTCTTCTTCTTCTTTAAAAGGTTGCTTTCGACTTGCTCACAATCTATTCATCCCCAAAAAAAATTCCATCTCTTACAGTTCCTCTTTCCTACATTCCCTAAACTCTCCTGCACTCCAACCCCCCCCTTCAGCGTCCTTAAATGTATTTTTAACTCGAAGGTCACAAGAAACTCATCTTGCAATAAATGTTCGTTTCCCATTAATCGTACACTTTCCAAAATCCAATCTCACCCCTCCCCTCCAAATCTTCCCCATCTCCCCTCCCCTCCAAAACTTCCCCATCACCCCTCCCCTCCAAATCTTCCCCATCACCCATCCCTTTCAAATCTCCCCCCTTGCCCCTTCCCTCCTAAACTCCCCCCCACACCCCTCCCCTCCTAGACTCCCCCCTTACCCCTCCCCTCCATACCTCCCATCCCTTTCAAATCCCTCCCTTGTCCTTTCCCTTCTAAACTCCCCCCTAACCCCTCCCCTCAAACTCCCTCCTTGCCCCTCCCCTTCAAATCTCCCCACCCTCATTTCTTCTCCATTTCCCCCCTCACCCCTCCCCCTCAAAGCCTCCTCCCCACTTCTTCCCCCTTCCAACTCTCACCTCCATCTCCCCCAACCTTCTGCCTCGCTCTTCCCCCTCCTCAACTAACACCTGATTGTGCCTCACCCAATCACCATCAAACCTTTTGTCCACCCCATCCTTCCCTTTCTCCGAGCTATTCTGAAATCTGACACACCTTCAACAGCTCTCCCTACCTCTTCCTCCTCTTCCACATCTTACCCGACCCCTCCTCCCCCCTGTTCTGTATCTGATGCTCCCCCATCCTCCATTAACGGCATGGACCTCAAACATCCGGGGCCTTCGTTCAAACTTAACTGATCTCTCCATACAGGTTGCTTCTGACAAACCAGACGTGATCTGCTTCACAGAAACTTTCCTCCTTCATGATGTCTGATTCCTTCGTATCTCTCCTGGGTTACTCCCTCCTCTGGTATGATAGACCTGAGCCTCGTCCTGGAGGTGGGGTTGCTATCTTTATCAAAAACTCTCTCACTCGCCCTGCACTGCCCTCTCTCCACCTCACCCCCAGGAATACCTCTGGCTACGGCTTCCCCTTCGCTCCCACCTCTTGTTCATTTGTGTGTTGTACCGTCCACCAAACAGTGATGACTCCATCTACATCTCGCTGTCTGATAATATGGACCAACTTCTATCAACTCATCCCAACTCTCTCTTCCTCATATGTGGTGATTTCAATTGTCACCATGCCAGTTGGCTGGGTGTGGGTACCTCTCTCACCAGCCATGGCTCTTCAGCAAAGGACTTCTGCGACTCACTGGGACTGACACAATCTGTCAATTTCCCGACCCGGATCTCAGTCAACAGAGCATCTTCTCTTCTGGACTTGGTTATGACTAACTTCCCTGAAAATGTCTGCTGCTCTTCTTCTGCTCCAATCGGCTCATCTGATCATGTGCTTGTCAAAGTGGACATCTCTCTGACCATTCTCAGGGAGCCTCCTCAGCGTCGACGAGTCTGGCATTTCACTCAGGCCAACTGGCATGGTCTTCAAGCAGCCATCAATCGTCTGGATTGGTCTCCCATCTCCACTGCCTCTGATATCAATTCTTCCTGGGAATTCTTCCAAAGCAAACTGCTCTCTCTCATGCACAGATTTATCCCATCTCGTCTTCAGTCATCTTACCCTTCCTCCCGTCCATGGTACACTGAATATTGTGGTGAGGCAGTTGCCCTGAAACAACTTGCCTTTGCCTCTTGGAAGGCTAATCCAACTGAAGGAAATCTCAGTTCCTTCCACCAAGCTCGGAACAAGTGTGTGTCTACCCTCAGGAGTGCCAGGAAGCACTATCTCTCCACACTCAAGAATGAACTCTCAAACCTGTCTCCTTCCTCCAAATCCTGGTGGTGTCTGGTTAAATCCGTTTCTGGTGTTTGTTCCCCCTCCATCCCCTCCCTTACCTCAAATGGCTACACAGTTGACATCGCACGTGACAAAGCCGAATGCCTCAACTCTGTGTTTGCCTCAAAATCTTTAGTCCCAAACCCATCTCTCTCTGTTCCCACCTTTCCCAGTCGAACCCATCTGCTCCTGGACTCTGTGTCCTTCTCTCCTGACAAGGTGGAGGAGTTTTTGTCTAACCTCAATTCTGATTCTGCAACTGGACCAGACGGCATCAGCCCACGGGTCCTAAAATCCTGCTCTGCCGCTTTATCTCACCCACTCTCTGTTCTTTTCACCCTCTCTTTTGCTCAAGGTCAACTGCCAGCATCCTGGAAATCAGCAAACATTACCGCTTTACACAAAAAAGATGCAAAAACAGATCCTTGCAACTACAGACCACAGACCAATCAGCCTGCTCCCAATTATCAGCAAAGTCATGGAATCCATCATTGCTTCGGATATGAAATCTTTCCTCTTCTCCAATGGCTTGATCTCTGATCATCAATTTGGTTTCAGACCAGGTCACTCTACTCTGGACATGCTGCTTCTGCTGTCTCAACAATGGATGGAGGTCCTCAATGCCAAACAGGAAATCAGAGCTGTCTCCCTTGACATATCACGTGCCTTCGATACGGTCTGGCACCCAGCTCTGCTCACCAAACTCTCCTCCAATGGTATCCATGGAAATCTCCATGCATGGCTTGCGGACTTCCTCTCTGGTCATAGTCAACCTGGCCCTGAATGGATTTCTCTCATCTCCCCTTCCTGTTCAGGCTGGAGTTCCCCAAGGCAGTGTTCTGGGCCCTGTGCTTTTTCTGGTCTTTATCAATGATCTCTCCGACTCTACCTCTTTGCTGATGACTCCACTCTCTGCCGCTCCATTCCTCTTCCCTCAGATCGGCAGTCTGCAGCCTCCCCACTCTCTGAAGACCTGGACAAAATCACAGACTGGTCAAACAAGTGGAACATGTCTTTCAATCCTGACAAATATCACACTCTTACTGTCTCTCCGAAAAGATCGACTGGACAACCCTCCCATCTACTTTCTCAACAATCCTCTCCAAGAAGTTCTGTCACTCAAGCTTTTGGGTCTCACTATCTGCCATGATCTTTCCTGGGAAAACCACATTTCAAATCTGGCCTCCACAGCCAGTCGCCGACTGGGCATCCTCCGTCGTGCGAAGTCCTTCCTTGGCACACCTGAGCTCCTCACCACATACAAGGCTTTCATCCGCAGCTCAATGGAATACTGTTCTCCCCTATGGGCCGGTGCTCCTGCCTCACATCTAGCTCGGCTTCACGCTGTTGAAACCAAAGCTTTCAGAATCATCAGAATCTCCCGCGATGAAGCTATCTCTGAGGGCCTTTCACTCACTCACCGCAGGCAGGTAGTAGGTGGTATTTCTGTCTTCTACCGACTCCTCTCCGGCGTTGCTCCCCCAGCTCTCTGTGCTCTGTCCCCCAAATATTCCTACAGGTCGCACAAGATCTGCCAGCAACCCGCTGATGGTTAAACTGCCGAAATCTCAGCTCTCTGCTCACCTTCACTCTTTCATTCCTCTTTTCTCCCGCCTCTGGAACAAACTCTCACACTCCCTTCAATCCCACTCCTCCCTCCAGGTCTTCAAAACAGCTGTTCACCACCATCTCTTATCTTCCCCCATCCAAATCCTTGATCTTTTCTACCCCCGATAATTCACCCCAGATCCACCTTGTTTGAAATTCCAACTTCTTTCCTAGAAGTCCTGGCAGTGTCCGTATGTTTTATACCTCTCCCACCGCCCCTTCCCATGCCTCCCACCCCCAAAGCGCTCTCCCTCCCACAGATCTCTCGATGTCTCCATGTCTCTCGGTCCCTGCTCTCAAATGTTGTGTCTGTGTCCTTCCCCCTCTCTCCCCATCTTGTCTACCGCTCCCGATGTTATATGTTTTATGTGTCGGTTTGTCTTTCTGTGTGATTAATGTTCGCTCTTTCACGAGCCTCGATCTTGTATACAAAAAAAAAAAAAAAAAAAAATCTTTCCTCTTCTCCAATGGCTTGCTCTCTGATCATCAATTTGGTTTTAGACCAGGTCACTCTACTCTGGACATGCTGCTTCTGCAGTCTCAACAATGGATGGAGGTCCTCAATGCCAAACAGGAAATTAGAGCCGTCTCCCTCGACATATCACGTGCCTTCAATACGGTCTGGCATCCCGCTCTGCTCACCAAACTCTCCTCTTTTGGTATCCATGGAAATCTCCACGCATGGCTGGCGGACTTCCTCTCTCGTCGTAGTCAACATGTGGCCTTGAATGGGTTTCTCTCATCTCCTCTTCCTGTTCAGGCTGGAGTTCCCCAAGGCAGTGTTCTGCGCCCTGTGCTTTTTCTGGTCTTCATCAATGATCTCTCCGACTCTTGAAAATCCTCTATCTCTTTGCTGATGACTCCACTCTCTGCCGCTCCATTCCTCATCCCTCAGATCGGCAGTCTGCAGCCTCCTCACTCTCTGCAGACCTGGACAAAATCACTGACTGGGCAAACAAGTGGAACATGTCTTTCAATCCTGACAAATCTCACTCTGACGATGTCTCTCCGGAAAGACCGACTGGACAACCCTCCCATCCACTTTCTGAATAATCCTCTCCAAGAAGTTCTGTCACTCAAGCTTTTGGGTCTCACTATCTGCCATGATCTTTCCTGGGAAAACCACATTTCAAATCTGGCCTCCAAAGCCAGTCGCCGACTGGGCATCCTCCGTCGTGCGAAGTCCTTCCTTGGCACACCTGAGCTCCTCACCACATACAAGGCTTTCATCCGCAGCTCAATGGAATACTGCTCTCCCCTCTGGGCTGGTGCTCCTGCCTCACACCTAGCTCGTCTTCACGCTGTTGAAACCAAAGGGTTCAGAATCATTGGAATCTCCCGTGATGAAGCTACCTCCGAGGGCCTTTCACTTACTGCAGGCAGGTTGGTGGTCTTTCTGTCTTCTCCAGACTCCTCTCCGGCCTCGCTCCTCCAGCTCTCTCTGGGCTCTGTCCCCCAAATATTCCTAAAGGTCGCACAAGATCTGCCTGCAACCCTCTTATGGTCAAACTGCCAAAATCAAGACTCTCTGCTCACCTTCACTCCTTCATTCCTCTTTTCTCCTGCCTCTGGAACAAACTCCCTCACTCTCTTCAATCCCACTCCTCCCTCCAGGTCTTTAAAACAGCTGTTCACCACCACCTCTTCCCCCATCCAAAACCTTGATCTTTTCTACCCCCACTAATTTCACCCCAAATCCACTTTTTTGAAATATCAACTTCTTTCCTGGAAGTCCTTGGTGTCATTGTGTTTATACTTCTCCCACCTACCCCCCCCCCCTTCCCACGCCGCCTCCCCCCAAGCCCTCCCCCTCCCACACATTCCCGATGTCCCTGCTCTCAAATGTTGTGTTTATGTGCTTCCCCTTCTCTCACCATCTTGTCTACCGCTCCCCTTTTTATATACTTTTTGTTTGTCTGTTTGATTTGTTTGTGTGATAAATGTTAGCTCTTTCACGAGCCTCGATTATGTATACAAGAAAAAAGACATATCTGTGATGTACTACGAGGCAGCTGCTGGGAGGACAAGCCATCTTCTTCGTGTCTGCACTGCACAAGGTTGTGGGGCAGCATCATTGACGGTTGGCACGGCTGTGCCGCGAATGCAATACCCTTTGCTGGTTCGGACAGGAATTTGGAATTTGTTCATGGTGTCAGCGATAGCTCCCCTACCTTTCGTGAACACCATTGGAACTTCAACGCCCACCACCAAACACTGGCAGACAGGAAACCCGTTTAATGTCTATCTGAGGGATGGCAAACATTGGTGAATCATCCTGCCTGTGAAACACCAGGTTTATGGTTTATAGCTGGGTTTGGATTCAAACCCAGGCTGGACAGTTTCGAGGTGAGTGTGCATACCTCTAGTCTAGCCCAGGACAAGCCATCAGAGTTTTGGAGGGTGCGACTATATAAAAGGCCTTATCCCTGTAGTCCTTCCACACCATTAAATTGCTTATTTGTGGACATACATGATAAGCCCCTGTTGGACTTCGTCCAAAATGGGGGCTTATGGATTGGATCTCAATCTGTCCAGCCATCCGTATCCATATCTGAGATGTATGGACCGATTTCGTTCATACTTGGCAGACAGCCGATACATTATGGTATGCATATGCAGCACATCATTTTGTTTCACGATGCGATCAAAGATGGCTGACTGGCGGCCATTTTAGTTGTAAAAAAATAAAAACAACTGATGTTGAACACGTCCATTTCTCAGACATGCATTTGCTGATGTTCAAACTTGGCCCACATAAAATGAATGATGGCTTTACATATACACGTCATTTCCTTTCGAGATCAGATCCAAGATGGCTGACTGGCTGCCTTCAACTCTGCACAGCAAAATTACTAAAACCACAGTGGCTTTGACATTTTATGTCTTTTCTCCTTGTTTCACTCATGTTCTTTTTTATGGTAAAGGCTCCAGTCAGACTATATCGTCCTTATCGAAGAAAAGTGAAGAAAGCGAATAGTTTAAGGAAGTAAATAAATCTGCTTTTGCTTTTTGAAAAGGGAAGGGTTGTAAGCGTTTGGAAAAACATGAGAAGGTAAAGAGTTCGAGGGTTTGGCAGTGGAGGGGAAGAAATAAACATCATAAAATGCATATAAACTGCATAGATGTTTATTTTTTGTCTTTGTGCTTAAATGAATGTTAAGTTCGGGTGAGCAAACATTTTCCTCTGGCAATCCCCTCCCCCCTTATAACACTATGTATATGGGAAAATCGTATCCAAATAACGTCGTTTTGTACAATGTCAGTTTTTAGGAACGCATCCACAACGTAAATCGATTAATTGTTATCTATATTATAAAACAGGAGTGTTTGTCCATCCCCAAACTACTCCCTCAGTTTTGGGGCTAGCTCCGCTAAACCTCCTGTGGAGCGTTTTGGGGTCCCAGTGGATGTTGTAAGGTAGGTAGGAGGTTTCAAAAAATCCTAAATAAAATTATGATTTTGAAAATAACTTGATACAAACCTGACGCGAATCCGGAAATGGGCAGATGACGGCAATGAGCTGGTTTCACAATATCCCAATACAACCGTCATTTAAAACAGTATTTTGTTAAAGTATCAATTTATTATTGGAATGACGTTTGGAATTGAGTGAATAAAATTACGATTTTGAATTCGTAATTATATTTGCTCAACCGTACGGAACTACTTCACATCCGGATTTAAATATATGTTTATGTCACGAATGTTGGTAAAAGTTAATTTTTTTATTTTAATGCTATTTGATTTGTGATTGGAGTTGTGCTGTTTGGAATGAAAATAGAGACCGAGTTCAAGTGAATGACAAAATTCCGTGACAGCTCTATGTTCTAAGCATGACATTCGTGGATCGCCATATGCAGATTCACCTTTTACTGGGTATGGAACCATTCAAACGGGTATGTTTTTCGTGGCAGTCCTTCACGAACCTGCTGTCCATGCTTGATGATCGACTAAAGGTGGCACAGGAATGTGGAAGTTATTGGTTTCATGCTTTAGCATTCACCGTTTCTGCATTGGCCTCCCACCTGTGCGCAGCACGGATCTCCCACCTGTGCGTAGCACGGGTACCTTGCTAGTATCAAGATAAAACAAATCCTGTCAATCAGATTTTCTGGATTCTCTTCCTTTAATCATTAAATGTTTTTTTTTAACACTGAAATCATATGAAACTTGCCAAGAAATGAAAATACTATTGCTGTGTCAGCATCTCGTATCGTTTTTGATTATCCATTCACTGGTATTAGTTGTGTACTTCTTCAACTAATGGTCTGCATCTACCAAATAGCAAGAGTACATAGCATATTGGCAATCTCATGGAACACCAACTTCTGGATCGTCCAGAGTCCAATCTGACCTCCTGTTTGAGATTTCAGGCCTCCAAGCATTGGTAGTTGATACTCAACAGTATGTTTCACAGTTGTGATATGGATCAAATCCAATCTGACGGTCATAGGTCAGACTGTTTGAAACAAGAAAGCAATGATGGATTCTGACTTTGCTTGTAATGAGACGTCACATTACTGGATTGCAATTGAAAGGATCCGTTTTCGTAACGTTATTTTGAATGGGAGTGAGGTTAGACTTTCAGGTTAATGAAAGGTGTTAAAAAGGAACAGCATAACAGGATTTGAAAACATGGGCATTCATACAATCTGGCCCATCACCATTGAGAGTCTTGGCTGGACAGAACTTTCTCCATCTTAGGTGTGAAAAACAGTCAACAAGGCAATGAGTAAGATGGGGTGGCAGGGTAACTTGAAGACTGAGCAGGGATGGGTTTGGCACATGATTTGGAGACAAACACCAAGTTGAGCCATTTTGCCTCAGCTTGAGAAGTGTCAATTCCAGAACCAAAGATGACTGGTTGAAAGGTTTGGCCTTCATATTGGTGAGATTTTTTTTTTCCTGGCATCCAAAAGACCCTTGTTCTGTGCTTTCGAATGCCATATGCTTGCTCTGTCAGGTTACCCTTTGAGACAGCAAGTTGATTCACTGGAACACCCTCATTACAGGATTGTGTACCAGCACTGAGGATGGATGGGATAGCTGCAGGTGGGATAGGATAAATAAGTGTGAGAGTAGGTTCTTGTGAAAGTATCAGCAGGCGGATTGAAAAGTAGAAGCCGGATGCTTTTGCAAAAGGGAAGATTGAAGTTTCTGCTATTTGGCCTGTGTAAACAACCAGATTCTGTGGCTTTGGTCAAAAATAGTTAGATATACCTGATGTGAAATGAAAGGGTCAGAGGCAGAGGAAACCAGGAGAGGGTGGATGTAATTACTCATCATCCAGTCCAAAAGGGATGTACCAATTGCCAAAATCGGCATTTAATTTACAGGTTTAAGGCCAGACACACAGAAGGCCTTCTCTGCATTGACGTGAGCTTGTACCCAGCCACCTGTAATATTGGCAGATAGTCAGACGAAACGATGCTTCCATGTTGATTCGTTTTAGCAGAAATTCCAGTAACATTTGGAGCCATCATTGGGTGGGCCGCTAGGAGGAGTTGGTGCAGTGAAGGACAGAACTGGTGCACTCGCCGGAAAAAGCAGACTATTTCAATTTAGGATCAGATACAAGTGGGCCAAATGTATCTGATTGGCACAACCAACCTTTACAAATGGAGCAGCGAAGCTCATCTTCCACACGGGCTCGAATTGGAACCAGGATCGAAGGCAACCGACTCGAGACCGAGCATACTTTGACAAGATAATTGAGCTCTTTTCCAATAGTTTTCAACGATGACAGCTTGATGTCACAATTTCATGATAAAATGTCACCTGATGGTCCATGACACACGTTGTACAGCAACGTTGTCATGCTCCCAGCCCCTGAAAGAACGATGACAATTGTGGATTTTGAGACGAAGGTTGCTGATGCTACGAGCAAAATAGAATGCGCATTCTGATCTGGCATCAAGTTTTACAAAGGAAAACGTTCTCAGCTGCGTTTTCCAAATGAATGCCAGTTCTGCATAATGTCTCAATAAAATGTAAAAGTTGAAATTTGCATAGTACTAGCAAAAGGAACACTGGGAAAAGCGAGGTAGCCCCAAAACAAGCCTGTAATACGAGAAACTCAACAAACGGGCCGTCGGGCCTGTAATGGCTCGTACGTACACACATTACACAACTACATAATCACCACAGCCCAGGAGGAAGTGCAATTGCTCACCTCTGCACACCTTGCAATGGAATACTCTATGGTGCAACAAATAGGCATCTTAAAATTTGATGCCAAGTTAATGGCAACCTTACCAATTATCATGACTACAGACAAAGCAGCAAGCTTATGATATTCGTCGTCCAAACAAGAAAGTCAGTCAAGAGGAGGTAGGACGGTAGTTAGGTACGGGTCTTTAACACAAAGAATCGTCTCCCTGGAAAGGTTGTTGCAGCAGAAAGAGCATATCTGCGTAAAATAATAAATAATAATTTTGCTTTTACTGACAAACACGAAACAGCTGACAAACTGACAAAACAAACACTTCCCCATCCAAAACCTTGATCTTTTCTACCCCCACTAATTCACCCCAGATCCACCTTGTTTGAAATTCCAACTTCTTTCCTGGAAGTCCTGGCAGTGTTCATATGTTTTATACCTCTCCCACCCCCCCCCCCTTCCCATGCCTCCTCCCCCAAAGCCCTCTCCCTCCCACAGATCTCTCGATGTCTCCATGTCTCTCGGTCCCTGCTCTCAAATGTTGTGTTTGTGTCCTCGCCCTCTCTCCCCATCTTGTCTACCGCTCCCAATGTTATATGTTTTATGTGTCGGTTTGTCTTTCTGTGTGATTAATGTTCGCTCTTTCACGAGCCTCGATCTTGTATACCAAAAAAAACAAAAAAAAACAAAAAAAAAACAGGAAGTCTGAGACTCGGCATATTTGGTTGAACACAAAAGTGGAAATAAGTGAAACAAACCCTCAAAGAAAAACTATGCTCTGCAAAAGGTTTAAAACAAGTAAAGCAATGGCTAATTAATCATGAAAAATTTACTAAAATAACTAAAATCAGCGCAAACAATAAAACAGATTGAAGGAAAGTTTGGAGCAAATGATTAAAAGTGCAAAAAAGCACAACAGACAATATCAAAGCAACATGCAAGATTACAAATGGATGACTAAAGCTATATAAACAAAAATAATGCTCACCAAATGGACAAAGGAACGGGGGTAAAGTACCGGGTTCGGGTTTACGGCATGTCCAATCGTTTTGAGTTCCTTAGGCTACGTCGAGATACCAATTGTCTGCTTTGAGGAAATATGTGATGATGCCGACTAGAAACGAGTACAGACTTTACATCTGGAATTTACAGTGCAATTATTTTTACGTTTTGCAGATTTTATTTGAATTTTCAATACCAGTACAGACGTGCAATCTGGAATTCGATATGTAGCCAGAAAGATTGCAGTACCTGAGAACTGGTTGGGTAAATTACACAGTAGATAGGATAATGACGTCTGCATGTGAGGGACTCGTCAAAAATTGATTGAACTGTTGACGTTTATTCATTCCTCACCTTACACCACTCTTCACCCCCAAAATAGTCAAGTTCCTTGTATTTCGTTGCATCTGAACAGTATTTCATTCATGCAAGTTAGCAATTTTGGAATGTTTGCAAAGTTTAAAATGGAAATAAATAAATAAATAAATAAAACTCACCAAGGTTTGTGTCTGCTCTCACCACCATCTGCGTTTTCTCACCAGCAGGTTTGAGGTGAAGCATTCCTATTCCTTTCTCTCGGTATTCGCCATCTTTCTTGTAAAAAAGCTTGCACCTACAAACATTAACTCGTGATAAAAATAATAACGAGGGAAATAATTTGATTACAAGGTGATTTGGGATTAAGCACAATACCAGTAAACAATTATGCAACATGATAGATGCAGCTAGTGCTGGGACTCGTTTCAGATACCGCTCTGCCAAAATTCCCCAAATTCCCCAATGGGTCACGGTCCCCAGAGACTCGGAACTAGGATAAGTATGCAATTTTTTAGTTTATATAATTTTAATTTTAATTATCAGCAGGTCTACATGAGCTTTGCGTTGATGGTGTTACTATTGGGGTTATTGTTGGGGGGGGGGGGGGGGGGCGGATTTTTGGAATGTGCACCCATTGGTCGGACAGCTGCCGGACCACACCCACATGGCGCTCGACTCCACCCACCATAGCACAAAGACAAAATGTTATATCTGCCATCTTGGTTTTCTGGTGGGCCTGAGTTGTTAGGCCTGTAGGCTTCTGCTGATTAATACAATACACTGCCCGGGTTTGTTGCGTCAGATTTCCATTGGCTTTGTTTACGTCGAGTGTGATTCACGATGAGGGACCCCAAAAATCTAATCATCTATCTATAATTCCAGTAATCTCTGTATGTCTGTGTGTATGTCTGTATGTCTGTGACCGCTGTTTCTCGACAACCACGGGTCCGATATACTTGAAACTTGCCAGGTATATTGCTGGGGACCTGAGGATGTGCCTTTTCAAGGTTTCATATTAATCGGAGAAGTAGTTACCGAGCTATGGCGATTTAGCCGTTCGCCGTTCGCTTTGGCTTTGCGAATGGACCAAACCATTCATGTAAATAGAGGGGGGGGGGGGGGTTCTGTGGTCGTTCGCTTTGGCTTTGCGAATGGACCAAACCATTTCATGTAAATAGAGGGGGGGGTTCTGTGGTCGTTACTGCCACGCGGTTTGGAATGTTTTTCCGAACGGGCACCCACGTACGGGCACGTCCTAGTACATCGAATTATAGTAAGGTTTTAACAAACCCCTCAAAATTCACAGTGAGGTGTCGAGTTAATCTTTTAATAGTGCTTTAAGTTCACGTTTCCCAATCGGCCGGTTACCGGATTTTGTCGCAGGTTGTGACCACAGTGCGGTCAATGTTGGATTATCATGGAATGATGGAGTGATGGAGTGATTAAAATCCCTCCATCTAAAATAAAATCCCTCCATCTATCGACCCTTTTTAACGTCAGCTAACCATCCATCGCCGGTCCCTCTCCCTTTAGCTTCCAAACAGCAACTCCTCCGTCGTCAAGATCCTGCATGTTTTACCTTTCAAACCCCGTAACTCCGATGGGAAACTTCCCTCACCTGAATTCACCTGTTCGTTCCTCCATCTCAAACCTCTCCCCTCGTCCTTTCGCCTACCAACCCCAACTTCACACCATCCCCTTCAAACTCATCCCCCCCCCCTCTTTTTCATGCCACATCCAAAGCCATTTCCCTACCACCATGTCATCCAGCAACCCCCTACCACTATAATATTCAAAAGATCCCTATGTGTATGCAAATCACGGTGGAATTTAATAGTTTCCTTTCTCTTCTGCCATTGGCGCTACTATTGTCATCGTGGTGCGTGTGGGATGAACAACAACAGCTGCTCGCTAGGGAAAAGGGAGGGAGGGGGTGGGTGGGATCTGTGGCAATTGCTGATAGATATTTAATAATATACGTGGCATCGTGTGCCAATATCGGGCACAGCTAGCTATTCACTGAGCTATCTAGCTGAGTACTCGCCCGATACTAACAATTAATGCTCAATTAAGTTAATGGTAAATGACTATTCTCTTTTGTCTTTATAAATGCTCCTTTAAGAATGATGTAAGTGAAGGACAAAACTGAACCCTTTTTTATTCTTTATCAACCAAATCCTCTGTTGTGCAATTGCCATAATTTGTAAAGATCAAATACATGATGAATGCTGTGGGTTACCATGTCATGTGTACATCATATATGACCAAGTAATGGACCATTACGTATTTTTGGAACCTGCTTAACCAAAAAAAAAAATATATATTGTTGCGAATATGGAATTTGGCCTCCATATCCGCTTGTAAATATTCCCCTATTTTCTCCAATACTCCCCAACTTTCCCCGATCCCCCATTCCCTAGTCCCATTGCATGTAAATAACAATCAGTAGAGCCGATCTTCCCCTTCATCCCCCCATTAAATGTCGTGCCCAGGTCCCCCGCACCACACGTAGACAATTATAGGACATCTTGCTAGTTATTCTTAATCTATGTCAGTTAAGGACTTGTTTCCATTCATTATGACTCTTCGTTGCACCAGAATGTGATTATATGGCACCTGTTAGGAAGTTTAGGACCTCCCCATACCTCTCCGCATCTCTTCCCCATGAAGAAGCGCCAACTACAACAACAACAACAAAAGAGGGGGGCGGCGCGGTGACGGCATGGGGAGTGGGCGTCCTCCTTCCGGCTCGGTTAGCCACCATTGACCACGCGCTCCACGGGGTTACCACGAAGGGGCTCCCTGTCGGCCCCTCGTCAAGGGCGGAGCCGGTAACCCCCGCACCCAATGAGAAGCCATGGGCCGATGCCATCTGGGGCGGCGCTAACGAGCCGAGGGCGTGTCACTCCCCGCCGGAGATATACGCGGCCCCGCGCCGGACGTGAGGGGAGATGCGCCCCGAGCTTGGAAGGAAAAGACGCCACCCTCCCGAGCGCTGAGCGACCTCCCCAGCTTGAGACCAAAGTCGCGACCCACAAGCGCTGTGATACCTTCACGCATCTCTGGACACCACCGTACGTGATTCTGTCCCTGAGCCAGGTGCACCTGAGCCATCGCGACCTGCCTCCCCTTTTCATCAACCCCCGTGTGAGTCAGCATTTTGTCCCGTGTGTCTGTCGTCTGTCCGGGGATAATATAAGAGTGTGTCTAAGTGCCTGTCTTCCTGTAATATACCTCTAGCCCCTGTAATCTAACCTTTTTCCGTACGAATATACTTGAGAATCGAAACCCTGGTGTCGTATTGTGTCATTATAACCCAGCCGGGTGTCTTCTCTTTCCTATTGAGCCAGCGTAGCGCGATTAGTCAACAATCGGGTAACTTGTACGGATACGGCGGCCATCCCGCTCGGCCCACCATACCATCAAAGTCGTATCTGTAACAATTGGTGTCGGGAGTGAGATTCGAGGCCCGACCAAATTTTGAAGAAAAAAAAAAACGAATAGAGGAAAAAAAAAAAAAATTTGGTCAAAATTTGGAGCGGCCGAAATTTGTTTTGTTTTACGAAACTCGAATTTTGCAAGTCGCGCTATGGCGGATCAAGACGGCTGGGGTCCGGTAGGGGAGAGTGAGGTAGGGTCGATCCAGGACCAAAATGAGGGACAGGAGGAGAGCGAAGCAGTGAGGGCGGCAGGTTCGCAAAATAGCGCCGTCACGCACGAAGAAGCGGGCGCGCAAAATGGCGCCTCGCTGATCACCGCGCCAGCGACCGTGGCAGCGCCCCCGATGGATTGGGGCCTTTTTTTCATACAAATGAAGGCCCTTATGGCCCAGAATAGCGAGAAAATGAGGGAGGAAACGAGGGCTAATAGTGAGCGGTTGGGAAACCGGATGGATGCTCAGGGTGAGCGATTGGAGGGCCAAATGGGGGTAATGAGGGACGAAGCGAGGGGTACCAGTGAGAAGTTAGACAATAATTTTGAGGAGTTAGACAAGAAAATTGAGAAGTTAGACAATAATTTTGAGGAGTTAGACAAGAAAATTGAGAAGTTAGACAATAATTTTGAGGAGTTAGACAACGGGATAAAAGAAGTAAAGAATGGGTTAACGGGGGTAGAAAACAGAATGGCCGCTCAAGAGAATCAAATGGAAGGGATGCAAAAAGGGTTAGAGGGGTTAGAAAACAGTATGGAAGGCAAATTGAGGGACATGAGGGACCAAGCGGAAAGGGAAGTTAAACAAATGGAGCAGCAGATAGAGGGGGTCAGAATGGGGGTAGAAACCAAACTGGATGCTCACAGGGAGGAAATGGAGCAGATGAGGGTGGCATCTGGGCAGGAGATGCAAGTGATGGGAGAGGAGATCAGAAGAGGAGTGAGTGAGGAGGTCGGAGGAGTGCGCGAGGAGGTGAGGCACTGTAAGGAGCGCATGGAGAAAGAGGTGAGAAAGGGGACTGTAAAATTGCAAGGTGGTATAGAGGAGTTGACGCTGGGAGTAGAACAACTGACAGTGGGACAAAAGGAGCTGGGGGACCAGGTAAAGAAGAACACAGCGGTAATAGAGGGTTTAAAATCGACACAGAAGGAGATGAAAAAGGACGTAGGGGTAATTAAAAAAGAGTGCCAGACGGTACATGAGGACCTGACGAGGAAAATGGACAAGGTGGTAGAGGTAATGGAGGTTAAAGAGCGGGAGGTGCGGGAGCACATAGAAAAAAATAAAGTGGAGTTAGAGGAAGAACTTAAAGGGGCGCACGAAGAGATGAAGGAGATGAAGCAAAAATTAGAGGAAGTGGAAGAAGGGGTGAGCGAAATTAAGAAGCGACGGAGAGAGGATAAGAAAGAGATAAAGGAGGAAGTAAAAGAATTGGTCCAAAGTCTGTGTTCGGATCGTGATGATGTGCTCATTAACCGGATGAGGGATTCGCAGGTGATGGAGGAGAAGCGAAGAGAAAGAGGACCCGGTGTAAGTGGTGACCAATATGGTCGTGCGTATGATGCGCCAGGTGATTTAATAAGCTTGGGGGTCGAGATAGACCCGGATGTTCGTGAGAGGCCAAGAGTGAGGTGTATGGCTGGTCCGGAGGGTATGGAACGAGAGGTGCGAGGTGTGGGTGAGCAAGGTTGTGGTGGTATGGAATGGGTAGCGGGTTGCGGAGGTGTGACCCATGCATCGACACCAACAGGGGTAGTTGTTGGAGGGACCGGGGAGGCACGAGAGCCCCTTGGGGGTAGTGTACTGTGGGGGCCCGGCCGGTTCGGCCCCGCGCTGACCCCGCAAGGGGCGACGCACGGGGTCCGGCCGGCGGGCAACGACTCGCATACGAGGTGGTCCCACAAGGTCCCACTCGCGCCGTATGACGGCAAGAGTGATCTACGCGCGTACCTGGCGCAGTTCGACTGTGTGTGTAAGGGTAACGGTTGGGGTGAGGACGAAGGTGGAGTACACCTGGTGGCCGCATTGCGCGGCGCGGCGGCGGAGGTGCTGACGGCATTACCAGCGGGTGCTCTCACCCTGCCAGCCCTCCGCGACGCCCTAATTAATCGATTTGGAATAGAACAGCAGAGCGAGCTTGTTAAAGCTCAGCTCGCGCTGCGAAAGCGCAAGCCCCAGGAAGCCATCGGGGAACTTGCCCACGACATTCGCCGCGCAGTGGGGATCGCACATGCTAGCATGGCAGCGGATTCCCGGGAAAGCCTGGCGCTGGACCATTTTATCCAGGCCCTCCCGGATATTGAGCTCCGGCAACAGCTCGCCATGTGGCGCCCGCAGACTCTGAGCCAGGCGGCTGACGCTGCGGCCCGTTGGGAAGCAGCGAGGCCCCTGGCCCGGGGGGGCGAGCGTCTCGCAATGGCGGTCCGCCAGATGGGACCCCCGATGGAGGGCGGACCCCTTAGGGGGCCCGCCCCCGACGTGGGTCCTGACCTGGCGGGCATGGTCCGGAGGCTGGTGGACCAGCGCCTGGCAGGACCTGGACCATGGCAGGCGGCCCCGGAGGTGGCCCGCGGTGGACCACGAGCGGGTAATCCAATTCGGACCTACAGGGGGGGGAATTTGGAATTCCGGAGGCAAGCACCTTATCAGGTGAGGTGCTATACCTGCAACCGCCTGGGTCACCTGGCGCGGCACTGTCGAAACGCGCGCCGGGATGATCCCCGGCAGTTGAGGTCCTCAACTCCGCCCAGGGGGGAGCGGGTTAGCCGACCACAGACACCCCCCCGCCAGACCCCGGGAAACTAGAAGGTGTCGGGCACGTAGGGCGGTGTTCGGCAGCAGAGGATGGAGGAGAGCCCTCATTGACGCGACAGGTCATTTATTGTGGCCAAATTGGAACCGGTAGCCTGACAATTAGATGCAAAATTGCCGGCGTGGGGGTAGACGCCGTCGTGGACACAGGAGCTAGCGCCACGATCATCAGCCCTGTGGTCCTTGATTCGAGCGCAGGTGGCTGGGATAAGATCCAGCGCCTGCAAAATTATAGTTTGCAGCTTGCTACCGGGGTAACGGCCCCGATCATAGGGCGTGGTTCTGTGACCCTCAAGTTAGGGTCGGTAAGGAGGGAGATAGATGTTTGGGTGGCGGAGGTGTGCGACCCATGTTTAATAGGGTTGGACCTGTTGACTGCCAGCGGTTGTAAAATCGACTTGTGCCGGGGGATCCTGCAGGTGGGAGTAGAAGAGCTGCCGTTAGGGGGAGTGAGCACGGCCGAGAGAGCGGAGCTGGAGGCTTCCGAGGCCGTGACCATCCCCCCCAGGGCCGAGGCGATAGTGCCGGCCCGGTGGGCAGCTCGCCCAACATGGCAGGAGTCCTGCGGCCTGGTCGAACCGGTGGCAGCGCAGTCCATACCGGGTTTAATCGTGGGCCGCACCCTTGTAAAAACGGACGGACCGGTAGTGGCCGTCCGAGTAGTAAATGTGAGTACAGAACCACGCACTATAGTAAGGGGCACGAGGGTAGCTGGCTGCACCCCAGTGGAGGAAGTCGCGACAGTGAGGGGCGAGAACGTCCAGCCGAGCCGACCCCGGGGGGAGCCTTCAATAACAAGTAGGAATTGGCCCGATCCCATTTGCGAGATGGTAAATCGTAGTAGCGTAGAGTTGGGAGGTACCCAGAGGGAGGCCTTACACAAACTGGTTGGGTCCCATTTGGACCTCTTCTCCCTGTCCACCGAGGATATTGGACGTACGGGCCTGGTGAAACATCAGATCCACACCGGTGAGGCCCGGCCTATTCGTCAGGCCGCCCGACGGCTCCCTTGGAGCAAGAGGGCGGAAGCTGACGAGCAGGTTGCAAAAATGCTCGACGCAGGTGTGATCGAGCCCTCGGGAAGTCCTTGGATGTCACCTGTTGTGCTGGTCAAAAAGAAGGATGGGACCACGCGGTTCTGCGTGGACTATCGCCAGCTAAACAACGTGACACTCAAGGACTCATATCCCCTGCCAAGGATTGATGACACCCTCGATGCCGTTGCGGGCTCCAATTGGTTCACAACTTTGGACCTCAAGAGTGGGTATTGGCAGGTGGAGATGGATAGGGCAGGGAAGGAGAAAACGGCATTTTCCACAGGTAAGGGACTGTATCAGTTTACTGTGATGCCGTTTGGTTTGTGTAACGCCCCCGCCACCTTTGAGAGATTGATGGAGCATGTACTAGGCGGCATGCCATGGCAGTCATGCCTGGTGTACCTGGATGACGTCCTGGTACATGCCCAAACGTTCCCCCAGGCACTAGCTAATTTGGACCAGGTGTTCGGGTGCCTCAGACAGGCAGGGTTGAAGCTGAACCCGAGTAAGTGCACTTTGTTTGCAAGAGAGGTGGCCTATCTAGGTCACGTGATTGGCCGCGAGGGGGTAAAAACAGACCCAGACAAAATTAAAGCGGTAGAGGAGTGGCCCGCACCACGTACCATCAAAGAGGTGCGGGGATTTTTGGGACTCTGCTCCTACTACCGGCGCTTTGTGGCGAAATTTGCGGAGTTGGCCCGTCCCCTCCACCGGCTTACGGAGAAGGGGACGCGATTTAATTGGACACGGGAGTGCCACGAGGCCTTCCAAAAATTGAAGGGGTGTCTAACATCCGCACCCCTTCTAGCTTACCCCACTAGTGACGGGACATTTACCCTGGACACGGATGCGAGCCAGGAAGGATTGGGCGCAGTTTTGTCTCAGACACAGGAGGGCGTGGAGAGAGTGATTGGTTATTATAGTCGGGCCTTAAGTAGGCCCGAGAGAAATTATTGCGTCACTCGCAAAGAGTTATTGGCTATGCTGGCTGCCATGAACCATTTCCACCCGTACTTGTACGGGCGGAAATTTTTGGTTAGAACTGACCATTCCTCCTTGCAATGGCTCCTTCGGTTCAAGGAACCGGAGGGCCAAATTGCAAGGTGGTTGGAAAAGTTGCAGCAGTACGATTTTGATGTGGCCCATAGGGCCGGGAAGGCCCATGGTAATGCGGACGCACTCTCTCGGCGTCCTTGTCTGGGGGAAAACTGTAAATTTTGTGCGAGACACGAGGAGAGGGAGCAATTGGGCGATTCCGCCCCGATTCTCGTCGTCCGGGCAACCCGGGTGAGAGGGCCAATTTTGCCACTAACCGCGGACGAGGAATTTGGAGAGTTGGCTTGGAGCACGGCCCAGCAGGAGGATCCTGTTCTGGGGCCGGTGTTCCAATGGGTCAAATTGGGGCAAAGACCAAAGGGGGAAGAGGTCACCCCCCTCGGGGCGCAGACAAAGGCATATTGGGCTCAGTGGCAGACCCTGGAATTGAAAGGCAACATCTTGTATCGCAAGTGGGTGGAGGTTCCCTCTGATCGAACTTCCTGGCTGGTGATAGTCCCTGACAAATTCAAGAACGTCATATTGCAACAGGTGCATGGTACCCGCTCCGGCGGCCATTTGGGCAGGACAAAGACAATATCTCGGGTCCGCCGGAGGTTCTATTGGGTGAATATGGGGCGCGACATACAGGACTGGTGTCGGAGATGCGACGCCTGTTCTGCCAAAAAGGGACCAGCACGGAGGATGAGGGCCCCCCTTCAATTACATCAGGTGGGGGCCCCCCTTGAGCGGGTGGCTATGGATATTCTAGGACCGCTGCCCCGCACCCGCCAAGGTAATAAGTATATCCTCGTTGTGATGGACTACTTCACCAAGTGGCCGGAGGCCTACGCCCTCCCCAACCAAGAAGCAGGGGTGGTAGCGCAGGCCTTCGTGGAAGGATTTGTGTGCCGGCATGGGATTCCACAGGAGTTGCACACCGACCAGGGACGAAATTTTGAGAGCAAATTACTAAAAGATGTGTGCAGTCTCCTGTCAATTCGAAAAACCAGGACAACGCCTTTAAGACCTCAATCTGACGGGATGGTGGAAAGATTCAACCGAACTTTAATCCAACAACTGGCACTGTTCACCACCACCCGTCAGGATGACTGGGACGAACATCTCCCTTACTTGCTCATGGCCTACCGAACCAGCCAGCACGGGGCCACCGCATGCAGTCCAGCGTTGCTTATGTATGGGCGGGAGTTACGGGCTCCCGCCGACTTGCTATGCGGTCCCGTGCCAGACACAGTGGTTAACCCGCCGAGGGAGGGGTACGCACGTCACCTAGAGGAAGGCATGGAGCTAGTCCATGCCTTCGCCCGCCGCCAACTCCATCTGGCGGGGGAAAAGATGAAGCGCAGGTACGACGACCGGAGCCAGGGGAGTCAATACGCTCCGGGGATGAAGATTTGGTTCTTTAATCCCCGGAGGCGGAAGGGAAGGTGCCCAAAACTCACCTCCCCCTGGCAAGGCCCAGGAGTCGTCCTGTCGCAAATCTGTGACGTGGTCTTTAAGATCAAAATGGGGCCACGAGCCCTCCCTCGGATCGTCCACGCCGACCGGATAAGACCTTACACCGGCGAGCAGGCGCCCCCGTGGATCGCCTCGGCTTTAGATGCCGAGGCGGGACCCAGTACCTCTGAATAAGGGGGGCTTATTAGTGCCAGAGGACTGGGGGATTGAGGAGCGATAGGCCCGGTGGGAGAGGGTGGCATCCCTGCCACCTTTCCCATGTGAGGGGGGCAAAGGAGCAATAGCTTGTGGGGTGTATGGCAGTGAAAACTAGCCCGGGTGGGTTAGGATATGGTGTGTAGGGATCTAGCGAAGATGACCTTAGGTAACGTTAAGGTTAGTTAGTGACTGATACCTGTAGTGGGGACGCAGGCAGATTAGTGTGGATTATAATGACGAGGGAGCGCAATAGTTTAAAGGGACGACTGGGAAGCGCAAGTTTCAGAAGGGAGTAGTTAGCTGAGATGATGCCGTGTTTGTGAGAATTGAACAGGTGTGATTGCACAGGGGTGCAACTGGACAGGTGTGTGGAGCAGTGTATGAGTAGTGAGTGTGTGGATCAGCGCGAATGCGCTTGGGGAGAGAAGGGTGCAGGTGGCACCAGGTGTGAGAGCACAGGTGTGCAGGTACCGGTGTGTGGAGAGAGTTGGAGTGAGTGGTACGGAGTGGTGTGCATGGTGCGAAGGTGTGGATGGGGGAAGAGTGGACCCCTTTCACGAGCACCCGGGGCGGGTAGTGTAAGTGTTAGGTAGAGGGTGCAGGTAAATTGTGGTTGGATATTGGCATTTGTGGTGCGGTTGCAGAATGGTGTTGTGAATGGGTGCATTAGTGTTGTGGAAATGGCTGGGCGTGTAGCCTGTTAGTGTGTGTAGTTGGTTGGGCACTCCACCACTGTGAGGATGTCGGCCAGGTGAGGCCGCAGGTGGGCTCTGGGAGCCGGTAGTTGTGAGTGGGTGCCTGAGGATCCCGGGTGTGGATCGGGCAGCCCAGTGCCAGAGAGGGCACGGAGTGGGGAGAGAGCCAGAGGGCCTTCCCCTGGTAGTTAGGTTGGGGTGAGGAGCAGGTAAGCTCGGAGGCAACTGCAGTGGTGGAGGTGTGCAGGTGGGTAGACCCACTGGGAGAGGTACACGTCGCAGCCCAGAAATTGTACGAGGGCACCGGGAGATGAATCGGGGGAGTGAGACCCCAAATTGAAGAGCACCACAGTTTGGCCAATGGGAATTGGTTTTTAGAACCCATAGCGTAAGAGGGCCAATGGTTTGGCCGGAGAAAGACCCCGGGTAGTGTAAAGTTGTTAAAGTCATTTAGGAGATAGTTAGGATTGATGAACCCGTCGCACCATACGCAGCCACTTACCTGTGATGATGATGACTCCACACCTGTGTTTTCTTTGTTTTGTTGCAGGAGATGAATCGCTGTGTGGATTTGTGAGACGCATCACGACGTGGATGAGACATTGGGGTGATTCCATCTCTCCCTCCCTAGGAGGGACTGATGATGAATTGGTAATGGCAAATTATGATGTTGAGTTGGAGATGGCAAATTTTGATGAGAGTTGAAAATGGCAAATTTGATTGGTTAGGAGGGAGAGAAGACGAATTTGGTATATGGGAGGAACGGGGAAGACAGTAGGGATGTTTGTTGATTTGTAAAGTAGATGTTTATGAGTAGTGTTGTGTTGTGTGGATGCAGTAAGGGGTAAGGGAGGGGCCATGTAGGTTACCTGGTGGGGGGGGGGCGTACGATAGGAACGTACCTGTCTCACCTGGTTCCCATGTGCCCCCAGTGTGCATCACCTTACATTGCGTGCACTTTTGCGCCCTTACCACCTTACTCACTTGTCTGCTTCTTTTGTCTCCCACCTCCGAGGATCTGGCTTTGGGGTAGAGAGAGAGGAGAGAGAGGTGCTGGCTACGCAGTTGTGGGCCTGCACTTTCGCTGCTTGCTGCTTGGATCGATACACCATATGGACCGCAATGTTTGTGGCCACCCACCATGGACCGCAGTTCGTTTGCGGCCAAGCACCACCCGGGGATGGACCTATGGGTCAACGTGGCACCTATGCCATACAGGTGAACCACTTTTAGTTAACACCAAGTGCACCACAAGAAGAGCAAGAGACACCTGCAGGGTTAGGGGTTGTTGAAGTTATTTTTATTCCAATGAACAATGGTGACTGCACCGATTGGTGGTGGGGTGGTGCTGTTGATGCTCGGGAAAGGGTGCTCTGCACGTTATTAAAGGCCGTCGGCCACAGAGCACTCGTGGGTTGGTGTATCGATGTTGGCAAGCGCGCTCTCTCTATGCATAACATCTGCATGTGTTCCTCCAAAAACAGGTCCTGGATCGTAGTGTAAATAGCAGCGTAGTCTTGTAAATAATGCTCCCTACCGGCTGTATGTTTAGTTTGAGAATTCTTTCCGGATTCGGTTATCCTGTGGGTGTGTTTCTGTGAGGAGAAGGGTGCAACGTCGCAGGGGGACATATTTACTCATTTGTGAATATCTGTAAAACTGTCGCACTCAGGGTAGAGTTAATAGTAGAGGGAACTACATTGCGTGCCACACTAAAGTAGGTAAAAATTTATCGGGTCGGGACGCCCCGAGGGTAGAGAAGGGTGCAATGTTGCGAATATGGAATTTGGCCTCCATATCCGCTTGTAAATATTCCCCTATTTTCTCCAATACTCCCCAACTTTCCCCGATCCCCCATTCCCTAGTCCCATTGCATGTAAATAACAATCAGTAGAGCCGATCTTCCCCTTCATCCCCCCATTAAATGTCGTGCCCAGGTCCCCCGCACCACACGTAGACAATTATAGGACATCTTGCTAGTTATTCTTAATCTATGTCAGTTAAGGACTTGTTTCCATTCATTATGACTCTTCGTTGCACCAGAATGTGATTATATGGCACCTGTTAGGAAGTTTAGGACCTCCCCATACCTCTCCGCATCTCTTCCCCATGAAGAAGCGCCAACTACAACAACAACAACAAAAGAGGGGGGCGGCGCGGTGACGGCATGGGGAGTGGGCGTCCTCCTTCCGGCTCGGTTAGCCACCATTGACCACGCGCTCCACGGGGTTACCACGAAGGGGCTCCCTGTCGGCCCCTCGTCAAGGGCGGAGCCGGTAACCCCCGCACCCAATGAGAAGCCATGGGCCGATGCCATCTGGGGCGGCGCTAACGAGCCGAGGGCGTGTCACTCCCCGCCGGAGATATACGCGGCCCCGCGCCGGACGTGAGGGGAGATGCGCCCCGAGCTTGGAAGGAAAAGACGCCACCCTCCCGAGCGCTGAGCGACCTCCCCAGCTTGAGACCAAAGTCGCGACCCACAAGCGCTGTGATACCTTCACGCATCTCTGGACACCACCGTACGTGATTCTGTCCCTGAGCCAGGTGCACCTGAGCCATCGCGACCTGCCTCCCCTTTTCATCAACCCCCGTGTGAGTCAGCATTTTGTCCCGTGTGTCTGTCGTCTGTCCGGGGATAATATAAGAGTGTGTCTAAGTGCCTGTCTTCCTGTAATATACCTCTAGCCCCTGTAATCTAACCTTTTTCCGTACGAATATACTTGAGAATCGAAACCCTGGTGTCGTATTGTGTCATTATAACCCAGCCGGGTGTCTTCTCTTTCCTATTGAGCCAGCGTAGCGCGATTAGTCAACATTCGGGCACAATCGGGTAACTTGTACGGATACGGCGGCCATCCCGCTCGGCCCACCATACCATCAAAGTCGTATCTGTAACAATATATATATATTTGATACTGATAAATATACCGGTATGACCGCACCGATATCAGAAAACATTGATATGATACGGAGCTTATGCCGTCCTTCGGATGGACGTTAAATTGGACACATCCAATCTACCGGCGTTAGTTGGTGAATGTTAAAGATCCCTTGGGGTCTTTTGTGCAGAGTAGGTGAGCTATCGCCTGCACGCTGAAAAAAAATTCGAATTCCTGTCCTAACCTACAGGGGCCACTGCAGCAACAGCACAAGCTAGGTGCTGCCTCTGAAAGAAGAAAAATATAGACAAATGCAAATGGAATTGTTTTGAAGTAGCTACGTCATGCACACACCATCAAATAACTCGAGTGAGAACTCACTTCTTCGAATAGAATGCTTTTTCTTCATTCACTTGATTAACAATTGGCTTTGGGGGTTCAGTGTTCTCTTCTTCATCTTGACCTTCCTGCAATACTACATGGAAGGGATAAAGACAGGAAACCATAAATAAAGCAAGAAAAAATTATATATATTGAGAAGCCTAAAAAACAAAACGGCATCAGCTACCTGTAAAACTGCCAATCAGGCAAGGATTGTGTATGATATTTCGACTACCGTGTGATCATCTTCCACAACTGTGCATACATTTGCGAGGGGTTATGTATCCCCTCAAAGGGGAAGGGCCATCGCTTGACGAGCACGCATTGTTTGGTAAATGGCTGATAAAGCCTACTCGGTAGTTGATGCATCAGGCCTGAGCCTTGCTGCATGGACAACTATGCCAGGTACTATGTTGTCTGTTTTGAATAAAGGTCTTCCCAACCAAACTAGTTTTTTTGCAAGCCTTATATTAGTCCTCTTACTGCAACTAGGCACATGTTGCAACATATCTTAGGGGCAGTGTTTACAAATTAATCAACACAAAAGGAAAAACCAGCATTCATCCTTACCATTGTCACCTGGTGTGCTTGGCTTCTGAGTAGAAGTGGTACTGAAGGTAAAAGGCTGTGATTTTGGAGTAAAGGATATAAGTGGTGATGTACCGTCATTACTGCCATCTCTAACAAAAGAAAAGGTTGGTGGCAAGGTCGTGGAACCGGGGTCATCTCCTGTTTTTGGAATGTTGGCCTGCCCAATTGATGGGCTTTTCTTTTCTGCTGCCAAATTGAAAGAAGAGATTCCAGACGGTTTATCTTTGCCTTCGAGAGCAAAAGAAAAAGAAAAGTTATTCGAGGCTTTGAACCCTGACGCGTTAAGTTTCCCAAAGTAAAAAGTGCTGAGGTCTGTCTTCTTCTGGTGTTTCTTTCCATGCTTTTGCTCTATCACAGCCAGGTGCTCCTTGTAGTCGTGGAAAACAGGCGTGAGGTCACACAATGGGTTGCGGTCAACATGCGATGATATCCAATCTCGCACAGCGCAGTTGAGAGAACGCAGGTGGTGCTTGTACTCTGTGCTCAAGCTATCTTCTCCAGGGGAGGCTTCACATGTCATGCCCAGCTCTGGTTCAGGCTCGGACTCGCAAACAGATATCGTAGCAAGAGTAGCGGGTGATTTGCCAGAGCCATTGGTGTTTGCTGTTGAGCTACCTGGCACAGAAGATAATACAAGTTAATAGTGCTGCAATGCCAGTTTTAAAATCATGCAGATCTTTCAGAGCCACCAGAAAGATGCAAATTAGGTTGCAGCAGCAAATCAGTATGGCAATGGGGGGGGGGGGGGGGGGGGAGGAGGAGGAGGAGGAGGAGGAGGAGGAGGGGTACATAAGACTTCAGGACTTCCCTTAAGAGTTTTAAAAGCGGAACAAAAATACATGTCAAACTGAATAAATAGCCCCGTGGGGCGGTTATTCCCCCACGGTTTGAGATTTTTATTAAATTCCCTGAAATGGACGCGCAACCCCCCTTTTCAGCCTCTTATAGGGGGTAGATCCAGATGGGGAGCACAAGCGCATGAGACATTACTGTTCTGATGCATTGTGCCAAAGTTGGTCCATATCACGTGGTTGGTAGTTATAAAACCACCTTATAGAGGCCATTTTTCCCCACAGAGCAGGGGTTGGCCTTTTTCGGGCACCGTGGTCCCCTTTTTGAAGCAATGTTTTATGGCCGGATGCCCTTCCTGCCGCCAACCCTGTTGGTCGCCTCTTGCGACACACAGGGACTTACCAGTGAGCTGGTACTCAATTTGCCGACCTCGGAAGGATGGCAGGCTGAGTCAACCCCCCTGGCGTTAATTCAGCGATCAACCGCGATTTGAACCCAGGATCCTAGGATCCCAAGCCGGCACCCTAACCGCTAAGCCAACACCAGGTAGTTGTGGAGACAATATTTTCGTGAAAATGATGGATTCGGGGAGGGACCCGTGACCTCCTTTCCAGAGGAGATAAAACTTAAGGTTTTATCTGGGCATGGTCCGGATCTGTCTAGCGATTACCGAGAAGATTTTTGAATGAAATACCAAAATTTGGGTCAACCTCCCCTTTTATGCCCCCATTCCACTTATGCCGATTGGCCCCGATTAGCCCCGATCTCCAGGTCGGGAGCGATCGGGACACTTTGGGAAAAAACTGGTCATCTACGCTGTATCTACGTCCTAAGTACGCTCCGATTACGATCACTACGCTGTAACCACGCTCATCGTGGGTAGATTCGGTCCCTGAAGATCCGATCGAAGCCGTTTAGAGCCGCTGTTTTCCCGCTCGCGTATGCTGTAACCACGCTGCATTCGCGATTGCCGCCGCTCTGACACGATGCATTCCCGATCGCCGCCGATCTAAAACTGATCCAACGCCGATGCTGTCGATCTATTGCCGTTTCAACTACGTCATTCCCGACCAAACCGATCTAACTACGCTCTATTCCCGTCTTTAAGCCGACTAAAAAGCAGATTTCAGGTCCCGATCCGTATAAATAGGGCCCGATTTGCTTGCCGATCATCAGTATCGTCGAAGACAGCCATGGATCAACATCAGAGAAATGGCCGTCTGCAGCTCGCTCTACTTCTCCAACAATATGCAATTAATGAAAGAAGAGCTGCTCAAGTGAGAAGAAGAATGAGAAGAAGAAGAAGAGAAACCAAAGCTTTCAGAATCATTGGAATCTCCTGTGATGAAGCTATCTCCGAGGGCCTTTCACTCACTCACCGCAGGCAGGTAGGTGGTCTTTCTGTCTTCTACCGACTCCTCTCCGGCCTTGCTCCCCCAGCTCTCTCTGTGCTTTGTCCCCCAAATATTCCTTCAGGTCGCACAAGATCTGCCAGCAACCCTCTGATGGTTAAACTGCCGAAATCTCGGCTCGCTGCTCACCTTCACTCTTTCATTCCTCTTTTCTCCCGCCTCTGGAACAAACTCCCACACTCACTTCAATCCCACTCCTCCCTCCAGGTCTTTAAAACAGCTGTTCACCACAATCTCTTATCTTTCCCCATCCAAAACCTTGATCTTTTCTACCCCCACGAATTCACCCCAGATCTAGCTTGTTTGAAATTCCAACTTCTTTACTGGAAGTCCTGGCAGTGTCCATATGTTTTATACCTCTCCCACCCCCCCCCCCCCCTTTCCATGCCTCCTCCCCCAAAGCCCTCTCCCTCCCACAGATCTCTCGATGTCCCTGCTCTCAGATGTTGTGTTTGTGTTCCTCCCCCTCTCGCCCCATCTTGTCTACCGCTCCCCATGTTATATGTTTTATGTGTCGGTTTGTCTTTCTGTGTGATTAATGTTAGCTCTTTCACGAGCCTCGATCTTGTATACAAAAAAAAAGAAAAAAAAGAAAAGAAAAAAAAAAGCCCCTCAGTTCTGGGTCCGGCCATGGTTGACAGAAGAAAGAAGATTGCAGTTTGGGCACTACGACCGCTTGATGAATGAACTGAGGCTGGAGGACATCAACTCTTTCCAGAACTTTGTGAGGATGCCACCTGCTCTCTTTGATGAAATCCTCCACAGAATCACCCCGAGGATTGAGAAAGAAGATACCAGGCTGAGAAAGGCCCTACAACCTGGAATGAAGCTCGCCATCACCCTGAGGCATCTGGCTACAGGAGACCTCTACCCAACTCTCTCCTACGACTTCAGGGTCAGCAGAAACACCATCGTCAAGTTCATTCCGGAGGTGTGTCAAGCCATCGTTGCAGAGTTCAAATAAGAAATGGTGAAGTGCCCTACCACCCCAGAAGAATGGACAGAAGTCGCTGATGATTTCGAAAGTAAATGGAACATCCCTCATGTGCTCGGAGCTCTTGATGGCAAACACGTCGCCCTCAGATGCGCACCCAACTCAGGCAGCCTCTACCACAACTACAAGGCCTTCTTCTCGATCGTGTTGATGGCACTGGTGGATGCCGACTATAAGTTCTTGTGGGTGGATGTTGGTGGAATGGGACACGGCAGATGCTCAGATTTTCAATGCTTCGGAGCTCAAAGAGTGCATAGAGAATGAAACCATTGGATTCCCCGACCCCCTGGCCATGCGGAACGATGATGAAGAGATGCCATTCTTCATCCTTGGAGATGATGCCTTTGCTCTCCGCACCTACTTGATGAAACCCTATGCCAGACGTGGACTCTCTCCTGAACAACTCGTCTACAACTACCGCATCTCAAGGGGTCGACGAGTGGTGGAGAACGCCTTTGGCATCTTGGCAAACCGTTGGCAATGCTTGCTCAAGACACTACAACAGTATCCTGAGGTGGTGCGTGACCTGGTCGAAACTGCTATCTGTCTGCACAACATGCTCCACATCCGGTTCCCAAGTATTCAGCATGCCGAGGTGGACCAGGAGGATTATCGACACAACATCATCCCTGGTGAATGGAGAGATCACGCCAACATGTTAGAGGTGGAGCAGGCAGTTCGAGGTAACAGGGACAGTGTAGAGGCCAAGCGTCAGATGGAGGTACTGAGACTCTATTTTAACAGCCCTGCTGGTGCAGTTCCATGGCAGGAGAGGATGGTGAGACATCATTAGAGACACTATGGGAAGGAGTTGAAAGACATTTTGGAGGACATTGTTGTATTGTTATGTATTGCATTGATAATGATTTCTATTGATATTCATGTGACAATAAACATTATGAAACTTGATATTCAATGTTTGCCTTGTGTTGGTTGGAAAGGGAGAAGTTATTATTGCTGGGTTGAGGGGATGAAAATGCATTGCAAAATGAAAGGTCTTCAAAATAAAAGCTAAAAATTTGACAAGTTTTTGCTGGGTAGAGGGGATCAAAGTTTGCATTCACTTAATTAAAAGGTCATAAAATTAAAAGCGGTAAAATTGATCATTAATAATATTTGTTTAACTTGTACCGCTTTTAATTTTAGACCATGGGGTTATTGGGCAATGCAATTTGGCTCATGCAGTTATCAATTCCACTTAACAACGTTGACAAAAATTGTCGTGTCGAAATACTTGATCGGGTGAGGCTGATGCAATCCTGACCGATTTATATACAGCGGCTTTGATCGGCATTGGAGCGGGACGGATAGGTAACGATCGTCGTCGAAACGGCACAAGATAATCCTCCCGCTGCAACGACGCTGTAATCACGATCAAGCCGTTCTAACTACGATCAAGCCGTTCTAACTACGATCATTCCGATGGACTACGTTGCATTCACGCTGTAATCACGATCAGTCCCGCTATTTCAGATCGGGATGGAAATTTTAAACATGTTAAAAAAAATCCCCCCGATCTATTTTTTTGTCCCGATCGACAAAGATCGAAGACGTTCCGTTTACGATCATGCCGATTGATCCCGTTCCAAATAGGATCGTTCCCGTTGTGCAGATCGGGGTCGATCGGCATAAGTGGAATGGGGGTATTAAATGGGCAGATCCGAATGGGGAGCACAAACCCAAGAGGCTGTGCTGCCTTGATGCATCGTCCAAAATTTGGCCCATACCCAGTTAAGTAGTTTATGAGAAGATGTTTTTAGTCAAATGTTAAACGCTGTACGCAAGTACGTACATACGACCTGACAACGGGATGCACCGAGGCTATTTTGGAGAAATAACCAAAAAAAAAAAAACTTAACACGCACTCACATGCACGATTGCAAAGCAGTCTCCTGCTGCGCATGGGGTGGGCTAATAAAATGAAACCATTGTGGCATGCCAACGAAATAATTTTTAGTGTCATGCTAGCTTTATGATGATGGAGGCAAGTTTGGGCTGAAAAAAAAAAACATCACATCAAACCCCTGCCCTCACCCAACGCCCCCAAGTTTCCCAGAAAAACGAGTGTTACGCCGAGGTCCCCCGTCGGTGAAGTGATGCGAGTTGACAAAGTGGAAGACGCAGGAAACATGGAAGAGCCGATAATATTTGCGAGTGGGTTGGAGACACACCCACACACCAGATTAGAAGTTAGTAGTTAGTTTATTGTCCCCCGTCGCACCGTGGAGCGAAAGGGGGACTATGGCTTTCCCCTCCATCCGTGTGTGCGTGCGTAAGCGAAGGACCGCATTCGAATTTGGTGTGTGGGTGCAACCCACGTCAAAATCCAAGATGGCCGCCGCCATGTATGTCTGATGCCATGTATGTATATCATTGGCCCAATAATCATCATTGGCCCAAAAACGCTCATAAAATCCACCAATAACTTTGCCCTCAGCATCGACGGTATCCCAGTATCCACCTCCCCTCACATCCGGAATCTTGGCATCATCTTTGACCAAACGCTCTCCTTCGACAAATACACTAAACAGATCACAAAGACGGCCTTCTTTCACCTGAAAAACATCGCCAGTCTCCGTCCATCCCTCTCCTCCACGGCTGCAGAAACCCTCATCCACGCCTTCATCACCTCCCGTCTGGACTACTGCAATAGCCTCCTTTATGGTTCACCCTCAACAATCACCAATAAACTCCAATACATTCAGAACTCCGCTGCCCGTCTACTCACCCAACCACATCACCTCCGTCCTTTACAAGCTTCACTGGCTCCCCATCTCCCAGAGAATCCAGTACAAAATCCTCCTCTTGACCTACAAAGCCCTCCATAACCTGGCCCCATCCTACCTGGCTGACCTCCTCTCCAGACACCCTCCCAACCGCAACCTCCTCTCTGCTGGTACCAACCTCCTGACCCCCCCCCCCCCATCCGGACCAAATTCAGATCCTGGGGGGACAGGGCCTTCTCCATCGCTGCTCCCACCCTCTGGAACTCACTACCTCACACCATCAGAGACTCCTCCTCACTCACCACATTCAAAACATCACTCAAGACCCACCTGTTCAACACTGCATTCAACATTTAACCCACAGCATTTAACCCCTGACTATCTCTTCTCCTTCTCCCTTCTTTTTGCTTTGAATATTTCCCTATTGATTCTTGTTTTTTTTTGCAATTGTTTTTATGTTTTGCTATGCATTATGTTTTGCACTCTGTCAAAGCGTCTTTGGGCTCCCTGAAAAGCGCTATATAAAATAAATGCATTATTATTATTATTATTATTATTATGTCTGAACCTTGTGAGCTGAATATCTTGAAAAATAAGTGAAGTACCAACTTCTAATCTGGTGTGTCTGTATCTAGGCATGAGGAAGAACTATTGAAAATTGGGTCGCCACGTCAAAATCCAAGATGGCCGCCGCCATGTATGTCTGAACCTTGTGAGCGAAATATCATATCATGGCATGTTTTCTGCGTCTTCCACTTTGTCAACTCACATCACCTCCCCGACGGGGTACCTAGGCGTAACGCTCGTCTCTCTTTGAAGTTCTTGGCAAACATTTTTATATCGTCACTGCTGCCAACGCGACGCCATGGCATTATTCATTACATTCATTCATTCATTTAATGATCATTAAACATTATTCTTACGCTCATTAAACATTCAGTAAACATTAAACGATCACGAAAATAAAAACGAAAAACATTACGAAATTACATTCACACCGTCACGTCAAACAGCACCGTGAACACAAACATCATCATAACATCGTCACAATGAAAACAGTCACAAACGTTACGTTACGTAATTCAAACCAAGATCACATCGAATATTGGAGAGCCCATTGCTCAAACGATTTGTTTTCTCTGGTTCGTTTATCAAGTAATCAGATGTACATACACGTTAATCTTACAGCCGCCATGTTGGTGCTCGCCGTCACTGCGATGTGAAGCGAACGTTATGCGGGAGTCCAAACCTGAAAATGCTCGAGTCCAAAACTGAAATTGGAAAAACAATATAGCCTATTTTACTCCAGGGGATCCCAGGATTACCCACCCAAAATATCGTTGCGATCGGTTCAACAGTTTTTGCGGTACCTTCGAACGGATGGACAGACAGACGGACGGACATTTGGTGAATTATAGTAATATATATTCTCACATCATGTACACAAGCATCATGCAAACTGATTTTAAACACATTGTTGTTGGTTACCTACCATAAGTTATTTCCTTTACCTGTCGTGAAAGAAGTCTTGGCGAAGGCTGAAGATTCTGTGCCACTGCAGTTTGAGAAGCTTGGCGTCAAACCAGCACAACCATTCGCCAGAGGCGAGCTAATCAACGATGAGCCAAACATGGAGGAACTTCCCAAAGAAGGAAGGAGTCCCGTAAATTCTTTGAAAGCTCGAGAAGTACCCTACAATGATAGTATTTATAACCGATTAGTGATTTAAAAAAAAAAAATAAAAGCCAAACTAACGAACCTTTTTAAAATCAAACAGAGAACTTTGCCCAACCCTCCCCCACCCCTCTACATTTTCAGTGTGTTCACCCTACTCCCCATGATAGTTATTTTACAAGCATAGACATGTATCAACATGAACTTACTGACCTCTCCCCCTCTTTCCCTTTACAGTAACAATACAAATCCACTTGCGTGTTGTGACATCTTCCGGGTATCAAAAATCATGCATGGAGTAACACGCTCATGTGGACTCAAGGGCATTCTTAGTCACTGGAGGCATTATGTTTTCAGGTTGTCCGTCCGTAAGTGATAGGTTTTCGTTTCCACGATAACTTGAGAACAGCTGAAGGGATCTTTGTCAAACTTGGTGCAGGTATGTATAATGAGGTAAAGATTAACTGATTAGATTTTTGGGGTAACGAGGTCAAACGCCAAAGGTAAGAGGTCATGTAAGGTAAAATCCTGTTTCATTTTTATGTACACAGAATCGAAGCTCGTGTAAGAGCCAACACATAGAACATGAAAACGTGCACAGACACATAAAACATGCAATGAAGAGAGTGGGAGACAAGAAGGGGAGAGAGGGAAGCACGAGCACAACAACAGAAGAGAACAGGGACGTCGGTAGATCTGTGGAAGGGGTACACGGTACAAACCAAATGAACACTTCTAGGAATTTCAGGAAAGAAGATGGGGATTTAAAGAGGTGGATTTGGGGTGTTTTAACGGGGGTAGAAAAGACCAAGGTTTTGGATGGGGGAAGATAAGAGATGGTGGTGAACAGCTGTTTTAAAGACCTGGAGGGAGAAGAGGGAATGAAGAGAGTGTGGGAGGTTGTTCCAGAGGCGGGAGAAAAGAGGAATGAAGGAGTGAAGGTGAGCAGAGTCTTGATATTGGCAGTTTCACCAGAAGAGGGTTTCTGGCAGATCTTGTGTGATCTGTAGGAGTATTTGGGGGACAGAGCACAGACAGAGCTGGGGGAGCAAGGCAGGAGAGGAGTCGGTAGAAGACGGAAAGACTACCTGCCGAGACAGAGACAGAGACAGAGACAGAGACAGAGACAGAGAGAGAGAGAGAGAGAGAGAGAGAGAGAGAGAGAGAGAGAGAGAGACAAAGGCCCTCAGAATCAGCTTCCTCATGGGAGATTCCAATGATTCTGAATGCTTTGGTTTCAACCGCGTGAAGCCGAGCTAGGTGTGAGAGAGCAGTATTCCATTGAGCTGCAGATGAAAGCCTTGCATGTGGTGAGGAGCTCAGGTGTGTCAAGGAAGGTCTTTGCACGGCCGGAGGATGCCCAGTCGGCAAATGGCTTTGGAGGCCAGCTTGGAAATGTGGTTTTTCCAGGAAAGATCATGGCAGATAGTGAGACCCAAAAGCTTGAGTGACAGAACTTCAAGAGGAGTGTTCAGAAAGTAGATGCGAGGGTTGTCCAGACGGTCTTTTTGGAGAGACAAAGTGAGAGTGTGAGATTTGTCAGGATCGAAAGCCATGAAACCAAACCTTTTCAGAACTTTTGCCATGATAACCTGTGAACCAGTGATGGGATTCTGACCAAATTTGGTACTGTTATGTAGAATGATGTAAAGATGAACTGATTTGATTTTGGGTTCAATAGGTCAAAGGTTAAAGGTAAAAGTCTGCAGTAGGTCTATCACTTGAGAAAGGCTGAAGAGATACAATTCAAACTTGGTACAGGTATGTATAATGATGTAAAGATTAACTGATTAGAATTTCGGGTCCCGAGTTCAAAGGCCAAAGGTCAGAGGTAATGTCAGGTAAAAAATGTAATAACTTGTAAACAGCTCAAAGGATTTAAATTAAAACTTGGTGCAGGTATATATAATGGTGAAAATGAATTGATAAATTTTGGGGTCCTGAGGTCAAAGGTCATGTTAGGTAAAATGTGACAACTTAAGAACAGCTAAATGAATTTAAATCAAACACTGGTACAAGTATTATAATGATGTAATAATGTGGGCAGAAGCATATCGTCCGATGTCATGACGTCAAAGAGTGTCGTTCTAGTTATCTATCTATCTATCTATATTATATATATAAAAGAAAGATTTTGTTTGTTTGTTTGTCTGCACGCAATAATCTCCTGAACAGTGAAAGATAGGAGGAAGCCTCTGAAACAAAAAATGTCGGGACGGGCCCCGGAAAGGTTATAGGCGAGGTGGCGAGGCCGGTCGAAGCCGCCTCGGCCAGGCTGGACCCATTTCACAATTAAAAGCTGAGCAGAATCATAGTAGTCAATCTTCTATGGCTGCGAGTAAAAGCTGAATTATAGTAGTAAATTCATTCAAAAAGAACTAAAAATGTCGGGACGGGCCACGGGAAGGTTATCGGCTAGATGGCGAGGCCGGTCGAGGCCACTTCGGCTGGGCTGGGCCCATTTCGCAATTAAAAGCTGAGCTGAATCATAGTAGTCAATCTTCTATGGCCGCAGGTAAAAGCTGAATTATAGTAGTAAATTCATTCAAAAAGAACTAAAAATGTCGGGACGGGCCACGGGAAGGTTATCGGCTAGATGGCGAGGCCGGTCGAGGCCACTTCGGCTGGGCTGGGCCCATTTCGCAATTAAAAGCTGAGCTGAATCATAGTAGTCAATCTTCTATGGCCGCGAGTAAAAGCTGAATTATAGTAGTAAATTCATTCAAAAAGAACCCGGGCAACGCCGGGTGCTTTCGGCTAGTTATTCATATAAACACCATCGCTTCCAAGGCTTGTAGTGCAGCTTGTACAAAAATCACGTGTAGGAGAAAGACGATATTAATGGACACCAGTGTACTTTCATATAAATTACAAGAACATGAGTAGACAATCAACAAATATTTACCCCACATGCACAGCACAAAGAGTGGGGAGGTGGGTGGGGCTTAAACCATTGGTTTACTCTGTTTATCAGTCTACTTCTATGATCGAGAAAAGACGTAATTTCTACTGATTATATTTTGAACACGAGGACAGAAACAAAATGGAGCACGAACCTGCAGCTTAGCAATACAGCACTTTGGCTCGAAATGTGGCAGATTGTACGGTCAGAAACAGTTTTAGGGATGTCAAAGGATAAAAACAGGCACGAAGAACTAATGTATTGTGTTAGGGTGGTGCAATCGACGTTAAATTCCGAAATGTATTTTTTAACTAGCAAAGGTATTCGGTGTTGGGCTAGCGGCTAGGGTGCCGGCTAAGGATCCTAGGATCCTGGGTTCGAATCCCGGTCGATCGCTGAATTAACGCCAGGGGGGTTGACTCAGCCTGTCATCCTTCTGAGGTCGGCTAATTGAGTACCAGTTCACTGGTAATTCCCCGTTTGTCGTTAAAGGCGGCAAAAAGGGTTGGCGTCAGGAAGGGCATCCGGCCGTAAAACATTGCTTCAAAAAGGGGACCGAAAAACAACAACCACGGTTCCCGAAAAAGGCCAACCCCCGCTTTGCGGGAAAAATGGCCTCTAAAGGTGGTTTTATAAAGGTATTCGGTGTTGCTTCGTGACGGGAATATGAAGAGGGGAAGATGGGGGGCAGGAGGAGAAAGGGAAGGGAGAAGGAAGAGGGAGGGGAGAGGGAAAAAGGAGTGTGCGGGGAAGGAGGGTATTGGAGAATAGGATAAGCACCACAGCTTCCACCCCTTGCCTTCCCTCTTCCCACCCTTGCCTTCTCCCAGGCTCCCAACCCACCCCTTCCCGTACATGCAAACACACATCGAAAAAATATCACTCAAAGGTGAGCAACAAAGTCATTAAAAAATATTTAAGCAAAAAGACAAATAAGAGTGTCACGGTAAGAGAATGATGAGTCCGTGGTGTACCGTTCCCAAGCATATTGTAGAGCGCTCGCCAAGCAGCTTAAGCACTCATGCAAGCACTCCAACAATAGTTAAGATGGCTAGTGTCCAACAATGTTTGAATTGGACAAATGACACTTTTGTAAAAGTTGGAAATGCTGCTGAGGTCAATCCCACAGTTAAAATTTTGAAATTTGGTTCAGGTGAAGAGATTATTGAGTTTATCACATGTTAGTTGTAAAACGTGTGCGGAAATTAAATAAAGGCACGAACACTGGCATTTATTTATAAGCATTGTGATGTATAAAGGTTATACAATGATTCGTAGGTATGAAGATCTGCTACATTACCATTCATAGATTTGAATCTTATTGTACAGAAACCGACTTGTTCTGAGGCAAGGCATATTGAGCGAAGCAAACAAAATTGCAGAATTAAGACCCCAAGCTGAGTGAACTGAACGCAGGCTGACCAAAGGTAAGCTTGTTTCTAATTTTAGTGTAAAATATCTTCAAAAAAGTTGTTTTAACAAATGCAAACACCCAATTTTTATTCATGCACCCCTTTGGAGTTTGAGAAGTATGCATGCAAAGTTTGAGGCTGCAAGGTTTCATGGTGTTGGAGTTATGGAGGATGGACAGACGGGTGCACGTGCACACGCACACATGCAAACGCCCTTTTATTATAGATACGACCGTTACAATCTTTTTATTCAATATAAATTGAATTATATGAACACGGGAGAACACAAATCACCTGATTTGCACTTTCAAACCCTTCCGTTTGGCAGTACTTGGACATAAATAGGGTGGTGTACAAGACCGCTCCAAGAGTGCGAAACTTCCAGAATATATTTTAACGATTTTTAATAACATTATTTTACTTATAGTTGGGGGCGGGGGCCCGTTGGCCCATTGGACCAAACTTTCATTGGTCTTCACTGCCTTGTAGCATACCTGCCTGCCGGATTCTGGGATATTTTGGGTCTTTGGGATATTAAAGGGTTTCAAAGGTCGAAGGGGCCTCAACAATCTAAAGAGTTAAAAGGTACATTTGAATAGTACAACAACAAAAAAACAACAGGCATTTTAAGGCCATTTTCCCTGATAGAGCAGGGGTTAGCCTTGCGGGCCCCATGACAATCTTCTCCATTTTGCCCTATTTTCTGCATCTCTCCTTGTTAACCCCCTTGCCCGCATTTTTTTCTTCCACCATCTTTAGCCTAGTCTTTCTCGGTCTTCCCCGTCCTCTACTTCCTTCTTCATTCATTTCCATCACTATTCTCAACAAGTCACTTTCATCCTTCCTCAACACATGACCAAACCATCTCAACCTGTTTCTCTTCACAGCATCCATCACAGGCTCTATTCCCATCATCTTTCGCAATTCATCATTTGTCTTCCTCTCTCTCAACGATACTCCACACATCCACTGAACCATTCACATTTCCACCCTTTCCAGCCTTCGTTGCTGCTCTGCGTTCATTACCCATGTCTCACTCCCATAAATCATAACACTTCTCACACATGCAGCATACACCTTTCCCTTCAGCTTCAACGACACTCCCCTCCTCGTCAGCGCGCCACTTAGTTCCCGAAACTTCTTCCATGCACATCTCACTCGAGCAACCATTGCCGAGTCTGATCCACCTTCTCCATTCACAATGTCTCCGAGGTAGCAAAATGTTTCCACACCTTCCAGCTTCACGCCGTCTCCAACATCCAACTCAACATTGACTCCATCTGCAGCTCCCTCTCTGTACACCTTACACTTGAATATAGCTGCCACACTGGTCAATGACCCTCTCAAACCACTACATTTTTGATGAACCCACTCAGCGCACATTGTACATTGAATGGAGTTCACTCCGACACCCTTCCTGCACACAGCACGGCCACTTCTCAGTTCTTTCCACCTCACCACATGCTTTAGCACATGCCATCACCTTCGTTTTTTCCGATATTCACCTTCAGACCTTTTGCCTCCAAGCATTCCTTCCACTTGTTCATCTTTTCCTTCAGTCCATCCATACTTTCCGCAATCAACACCAGATCATCTGCATACAACTCCCAAGGTAAACCCTCCTTTAAATTCCGAGCCAGCACCTCCATCACAGCTACAAATAGTAGTGGACTTACTACCGACCCCTGATGCACTCCCACCTTCACCTCAAACTCACCACTGTTCCCGTCCTTCGTCCTTACAGCTGTGCGTGCTCTTTCGTACATTGCCATCACTACTCTGATCAACCATTCCTCCACTCCTAACTTCCTCAATGCCCATGTCACTACTTCGTGTGGAACCCTATCGAATGCCTTCTCCAGATCAACAAACCCAAGAAACAACTTCTTCCTCTTCTCCATGTACTTCTCCTGCAACTGCCTTACAATGAAAAGCGCGTCTGTCGTTCCTCTTCCTGGCATAAATCCAAACTGCATTTCATCGATCTTCAATTTCTTCCTTATCCTCCTCTCCAACACCCTTTCCAATACCTTTATTCCATGCTCCAATAACTTTATCACTCTGTACGAGCCACAGTCCAGAGGGTCACCTTTCCCCTTGTATAGAGGGACGAGGGTCCTCAGTTCCCAATCCACTGGAATGCGGCCTTCTTTCACCACCAGATTGCAGATCTCTGTCATTCTCTTCACACCCCAACTTCCCTCTGCCTTCAACATATCTCCCACAACTCCCGTCGGCCATCCCACTTTTCTACTCTTCATTACTTTTATTGGTTCCTCAACTTCCTTCTCAGTTATCTTCTCTGCCGGTCCGAAAACTGGGTTACTCTCGATGATGCTGTCACATTCATTCTCTGCATTCAACAGCATTTCCATATATCTCTTCCATCTTCCTTTAATTCCATCTGGGTCCACAACGATTTGTCCCACTTCATCCCTCAAGCAACTCACCCCCATCACATCTCTCTTTCGCTATCTGCTTTGCAATCCTGAATACCGCTCTCTAACCCTCTTCCGAATCCAAGCGTTCTCCCAACATTTTCCTATATGTCTCCTGCGTCTTTGCTACCTCTTTCTTTGCAGCCTTCCTGGCTGCCTTATAACTTTGATGCTCTGCCTTTTCTCCCCCGGTAGTCCGGCAGCTAAGCTAAATATAGCATAACAATTGTGCATTTTGTGAGGAAAGCACCAAATTTGGCACACTAGTCGACTATCATATTATGAAAAGATCTGGATATTGGGCCATCTCAGATTCAGAGATTTGATTTTTGCAAGATTTGCAGATTTTGCAGATTTGCAAGCTGAGATTGCAACGCCAGGGACAGCCGACTCCTTCCTGCGAGCTGCCCACGTCACCCGCACAAGAAGAGCTCATCAAATCACTGCAGCGGCATTGCACATCCTGCAACACCTCGCGTATGAATGCCACTGTATGACATATGCTGATGATGCAGAAGACCTGCCTGAGTTCGAAGACTGGTGTCACCAGAGAGGAGAAGACATTCCCAACTTCCAGTACTGGGCAACTGTGCTGGAATTAGAGATGTTGGTACTGGTCTACGTGCGTTCTCTGCGGCAGGCTTCATTCACGATGTACCTTGATGCCCTGACGGAACTGGTCCCATGGTTCCATGCCTTAGACCACACACACTATGCCAGGTGGGTCCCTGTTCACCTGAGGGACATGGTTGCACTCCCAATGAAGCACCCAGATGGAGCCAGATAATTCAGGGCTGGCAACTTCACTGTACAGAAGATGAAGAAGGTGTTCTCTTCGATCCCAATCGAATCGAAATCTTGCAAAAATCAAATCTCTGAATCTGAGATGGCCCAATAGCCAGATCTTTTCATAATATGATCGTCTACTAGTGTGCCAAATTTGGTGCTTTCCTCACAAAATGCACAATTGTTATGCTAAGTTGCCCCACTACGGGATCACCTTCGCCTTCTGCCACTCCTTGAACTTCTTCCTCTTCTCGTCAGTCCTCTTTCCAACTTCATCATCCCACCACCATGTTTCTGAGTCCCTCGATGGTCCTTTATTCCATCCACATACCTCACCAACGGTTCCCAATAGACTATCTTTCATTGACATCCAACCACTTTCAAGCTCAACTACATCATCCTCTACCCTACTCATCCTCTTTTAATGCCTCCCTTACTGTCACCTCTTTCAACCTCACCTTCATTTTGGGTTGGTACTTCACCCGCCAAGCTCTCCTCGCACCTTTCACCGTTATGTCGCAGACAACCAAGTGGTGATATGAAACAGCCTCCTCTCCCTGTCTCGCCTACGTACTATCAGGTCGTCAACGGTTGTCGTCGACCTACCGGACGTGTATGTAACAAGATTATTGTCCTCTTTCTGGAACTGAGTATTACAAATCAACAAACTCCAAAATCCTTTCACCTTCTCCATTTCTCACACCAAATCCATAACCCCATGAACTCCCTCAAAACCGTCCATACTCCTTACCACATGTCCATTTAGGTCTCCTCCCATCACAACAACGTCATCATCTTTGACGTTTTCCATCAGCTTCTCTGTCGTACATTTCAATAGTACGTAATACATAATTAATGAAAAAAGTATGACACCGAGAGACACACTCACACACCCCTCATTAATTTATAGTACATTGAAGTATGTGTGTGTGTGTGTGTATATATATATATATAATATATATATATATATATATACCTGGACTCTGCAGGGTAATGAGTTCTTTGAACTCAGCTTTTTTTTTCTTTTCTTTTTTTTTTCCGTAAAAGTTTTCTTCAGGACAAAGAGCTCGATAACGAATCAGTGTTCCATGGGATAGCGCCAAGTGAGGTATCTCTGAATCTCAGAAATCTCTGAAATCTCAGAAATCAGAAATCTCAGAAATCTCTGAAAAACAGTACAAAGGTTCCTTCTTTCGCTTTATCAAATGCATGTTAAAACATGAAATATGCAGCGCCTTGTACCAATTGGCAAAAGGCGGCGCTGCATAAATACAAATTTATTATTAAATAATGGCGCCTTGGGCTATCAAACGCC
>NC_136261.1:139660366-139852866 GCF_964187855.1 Myxine glutinosa
ACACACACAGAGACACACACACACAGAGACACACACACACAGAGACACACACACACAGAGACACACACACACAGAGACACACACACACACAGAGACACACACACACAGAGACACACACACACAGAGACACACACACACAGAGACACACACACACACACACACACACACACACACACACACACACACACACACACACACACACAGACAGACACACACAGAGAGACAGACATACACAGAGACAGACACACACACACAGAAAAACAGACACACACACAGAGAGACAGACACATACACAGAGAGACAGACACACACACAGAGAGACAGACACACACACAGAGAGACAGACACACACACAGAGAGACAGACACACACACAGAGAGACAGACACACACACAGAGAGACAGACACACACACAGAGAGACAGACACACACACAGAGAGACAGACACACACACAGAGAGACAGACACACACACACAGAGACAGACACACACACAGAGAGACACACAGAGAGACGCGCACAGAGAGACGAGCACAGAGAGACGCGCACAGAGAGACGAGCACAGAGAGACGAGCACAGAGAGACGAGCACAGAGAGACGAGCACAGAGAGACGAGCACAGAGAGACGAGCACAGAGAGACGAGCGCACACACACACACACACACACACACACACACACACACACACACACACACACACACACACACACACACACACACACACACACACACACACACACACACACACACACACACACTCCAACCCGTGGGATGGGGTCAGACGGGAACACACATAGTCCAACCCGGAGGAGAGGGGTCAGACGGGAACACGCATCGTGAGAGTCCATCCAGGGGGAGAGGGATCAGATGGGAACACGCATAGTGAGAGTCCATCCAGGGGGAGAGGGGTCAGACGAGAACATGCATAGTGCATCCAGGGGAAGAGGGATCAGACGGGAACACACAGAGTCCATCCCGGGGGAGAGGGGTCAGACGGGAACACACATAGTCCATCCCGGGGGAGAGGGGTCAGACGGGAACATGCATAGTGAGAGTCCATCCTGAGGGAAGGGGGTCAGACGGGAACATGCATAGTGAGAGTCCATCCTGAGGGAGAGGGGTCAGACGGGAACATGCATAGTGCATCCAGGGGGAGAGGGATCAGACGGGAACACAGTCCATCCCGGGGGAGAGGGGTCAGACGGGAACATGCATAGTGGGTGCATCCAGGGGGAGAGGGATTAGACGGGAACACACATATAGTCCATCCCGGGGGAGAGGGGTCAGACGGGAACACACATATATATATATAGTCCATCCCGGGGGAGAGGGGTCAGACGGGAACACACATATACTATAGTCCATCCAGGGGGGTGGGGGTCAGACGGGAACACACAGTCCATCCCGGGGGAGAGGGGTCAGACGGGAACACATAGTGTCAGTGACAGTCCATCCCCATTCAAGTCGATCGCAGCTCGTTCTCCCAACCTCTTACCGACGATTCCGGGTTCCTGCGTCTTGCTTTCTTGATCGTTCGAGACTTCAACACTTCAGCAGACGCCGACGCAAATTTTCCCGCCTATGAAATATCAAACAAAATTCAATTCTTCAAACAATGCAGTTTCCAATCAATTTTACTTCAAACGATAAAAATAAAAATAAACAAAGGATACAGCGCACCTCTTCTGGCAATTCCTCGTCATTCCAGTTCCTGTCGTTGAGATCATTGATCGGTGGGCGCTTGGACGCCATGTCGATTTGACAAAGAGCGCAGAACGAGCCGCGGGCTCTGCTTGGGAAACTGCGGCCTTGTGTTTAAGATTCCTGAACCGGAAGAGAAAACAGTGCGGGAAAGGAGGAAGCAGTGAGGAGAAGGTGCGCAGGAAAAGCCAAAAACGAAATCGTTAAAGTCCAGACATGGATGCGCTCGAATCCCACAAAGGTTTATATGTTTATAACACAAATCCTGCAGCGTGAGAACGTTTTGCCGGCGTCGTTCTCCACGTTCACGAGGCAATTACCTCACCGGTACGTAGTGACGTCATCACGTCATATTACGCTTTCGCGATTTCAAGCTTAACATTAATATTCACAGATTTAGAAACATATTTCATTTAAAAACGTCGACGAGTCAAGATTTTTAAATAATGCAATTTCACAAGGATTTTTATGTCAACTCGCCGCTCGAGCAGACGTTCGCTCAACACAAATCTCCATCGGACGTTTTGACGTCACGGCAAACTTTCAATCGTCATTCCGTGTGCGTACGTCACGCAGCGTCGGCGTCAATTTGTCATTACGCACGATAAGAATGTTAGTTTTCGGGAAGCAAAATAACTGTAAAGTTTCTTTCCGTAAATTAGAAAAAAAAAAAACCTACAGACGTAAAATATATGATAAACCTGATAAAACGATTTGGGTTTTTTAAAAATGCTGTCGGTGTCGATTTTAATAAATTTATAACCCACTTGTTACATATTAAAACACGTTATCTCCAAAAACTAAAAGGCTAAACTGTTCGCAAAGCACCACGCTTCTCTTTACGCCCCCCCCCCAATCAACGAGCCCCTCCCGTTTCAGCTACTTTGTAGTTGTATCCACGCTGGGACGTGTGGGTGTCGCGACTTTTATGGTCAACACGCCCCCCCCCCGCCTTCCCATCTTCGCCCCCTCTTCACCCCTCCCTCTTCCTCTTCGGCACACAGAAACAATAAATCGGCGACCTTCGAATCGAACAACGCCATCAGCTATAACAGCTCTTCACGCACTTTTCCCACCGAATATAAATCAACGGTGAGGAAACGAACATCGAATTTGAAAAAAAAGCAACTTAAGTTTTGCATATACGCGGAATAAAATAGTCCACCGTGCCGCAAGTAGTTCCTACATCCGGGTAACTTTCCTTAGGCAATGCCGACCGCTTAACACCTATTCCTTAGACAAAGTGAAATAAATTCGCCATCAATGGAGACAATATAGTTCCTCCACTACTTGCATACATTTATTTGCGGCGCTCCGGACGTTAATATAGCAACACGTCGTGTCCGCAAGGTCCGCGGAGCCGGTGTTGAAAAATATGCGAGGAGTTTTTTCGTCTGCGGTGTTCGATTCGTAAGTTTTCTGTCGGTGGCGTAAAGTGTGTGATGAGTCCCGTACAGCAGCTACGAGAACTTGTTTTATACTCTCCGGTGGGCGTCCAGTTTAATGTACTTTATCCGTTGCGCTTTCTTTTCTCCTTTTTTGACGCAGACCTTCAAAAAGTCCACAGAAAGTCGTCAAGATGGACCTGGCCAGTCTTCAGGAGGCGCTGAAGCTGGAAATTCAGTACCATCAGGTACAGTGCACTCTTTTTCTCCTTTATATATAAATATAAATAAATATATTTATATATATATTTATATATTAAATAAATAAATAATTATATATATATATAGATACTGTGCGTGTGTCTGACAAGAGGGGGGTGTGGAGGGAATCGACCAAGACCCGAGGATTTCTGTCCTTTCCTAAAGAGTGCGCGTGCCCCGTACGTTCCTCGTGCGCGCGCCCCGTGCCGCGTACGTCGCTCGCGAGGGCAACTTGCACGCGAGGGTTTATATATTTATTTATGTATATATATTTATATTTATTTATTATTTTATTTATTTATTTCACTTTGTGATGAAAATAAAAGTTGATATTCGCTCACGGCTAAAACAAAAGTGCCTTCCGAGTTTGGCAATCGATCGCAGTAGGCCCGAGGCGGACCAGACCTCTTTGTTTGTGGCCTGGAATAAATTTTATATTCACCCTCTTCACACACCCCCACTCCCTACATCACAACCATCACCACAACCCCCCGCCCCCTCTCCTCCTCTATACCGATTATCCTCATCTCTATCTCTTCTCCTCCCTTCCCCGTCCTTGTGTTGGTGGCGCAGAAACTAGTCGCACAGATGAAACAAGATCCCCAGGTACACACTTAACACACCACCAGCCCTGGTGGCTCACGACCGCCGAGCTTTGATATCGTTTGCTCATCCTGTACTCGATGCCATGTTGTGTGGTGCGAGGAAGTCCGTTGAAGCTAATTAAAAGATTACCAGCTCCTCGGGGTGGGATCCGTTAAGGCCTTGTTTTGAGTCTTTCTACTTGTACTGTATATTAAAAGAAGAAGAAGAAGATTTGTTTTCTTTTTGTTTTAATAAACTGGCTGAGCCTGGTATTCACACTGCGTGTTCAAAGTTGGAAACAATATTTGATATCCGTACGATTGTTTTGTAACCGGATGTATTTTGTAATAATTTTTATTAAATTTTTTTTTTTTTCTCTGATAGAATTCTGAACTGAAGAAGCAACTCCACGACCGACAAGCGAAGATTACGGTGCTGAGCGAGAAACAAGTGAGGGGGACGAAGGGATGATGCGGGCGGCTTTGGTTCGCATGTTAAACATTGGACATTTTGTTGTTTCCCACTTGTCTTGTTTCCTCTTTACTCCAATTTATTTTATTTACTTGTGTTTTTTTTTTTTTAACACAGGTGGGTAGACTCAAATACCTGCCTATGTTGTGCAAATTGATACATTAATCTGCAGGTGCTTCATTAACTTGGGTGCTCTGCTGTGCAACTTGCAACATAATTGTAATTGGCACCTGACAGCCCCATTCGTACTTTGTGACAGCTTTGTTACAAGTCAAAAACTAGACCGGCACTCAGAGAGCATACCTCCACCTGGTGAACAGTTTACGTTTTGTGTCTCAGAGTAGACCAGAAAATCACAATACAGAATCGCATTTAATCAAAATCAATCACAGGAATCACCATCTATAACTTTTTGAGATATCCGGCTCTGTATCGTTTTTGGCCCTAGTAGGGCCAAAACCCCCGCTAACCCCCGCTCTAGTAGGGAAAATGGCCTTTAAAATGCATGTTGTGTTGTTGTTGTTGTATCGTTTTTGGCCCTATCTCCCAATGGTGAACAATCACTTAAAAAAAAATCTAGAATCCGGATCTTCACCATAATCTAATAATTTCGTCTTTGTCACATACGCTACATCTCTGCCAAATTTAGTCCGAATCTGTCCACAACTTTTTGAGATATCTTGTTCAAAAACGAACAGACAAATAAATAGACAGACAGGGGTGAAAACATAACCTCCATCCACCTTTGGTGGCGGAGGTAACAAATAAATTGTAGTTGTGTGTTTTCTATCATTTCAATGGACCAGCATCGAATGCTGACTGTAGTTTGTAGTTCTTCAGCGGCACAGACTTGTTCCCAGCAATGATGCAACGCTGCAGCCACATGATACTACACACGAATGAATGAATAAGAAGCAATATAAAAAATAACAAATGAACTAAGAATAGTGAATAGTTTATGGTTTAGAGCTGTAAATTGAACCATTCCTTTTGGTGGAATATTTTATTATTGTCGATTCTGCACATGGAAAACCTCTGCTTTTACAAGTTGAACAGCTCAAGCTCTATGCTTTCGTCCATTGTATTGATTTTACAGTCTTTGTGACGACACACAATTGCTTCTACAGACCGGTTTGCTTTATATACATGTACTAGCCGAAAGCACCCGGCGTTGCCCGGGTTCTTTTTGAATGAATTTACTACTATAATTCAGCTTTTACTCGCGGCTGTAGAAGATTGACTACTATAATTCAGCTCAGCTTTTAATTGGGAAATGAGCCCAGCCCGGCCGAGGAGGCCTCGACCGGCCTCACCACCTAGCCTATAACCTTCCCGGGGCCCGTCCCGACATTTTTGGGTCTTTTTGAATGCATTTACTACTATAATTCAGCTTTTACTCGTGGCCATGGAAGATTGACTACTATAATTCAGCTCAGCTTTTAATTGCGAAATGAGCCCAGCCCGGCCGAGGAGGCCTCGACCGGCCTCACCACCTAGCCTATAACCTTCCCGGGGCCCGTCCCAACATTTTTTGTTTTAGAGGTTTCCTCCCATCTTTCACCGTTCAGGAGATTAGCGCGTGCAGACAAACAAACAAACAAACAAACAAAAACTTTCATATATATATATATTACACATGCACCTCAACCCCAAGGCTGCACCTGGTCATTCAAACACATGCATCCTGACCCCGAAGGGCCACAATGCATGGTCATACAATTGGACCACTCCTCTCAATAGGAGTGAGTCCACTGACGAGCCTTTACTCCTGCCAGGTAACCAACTCGACCACGGGGACTTTTTCGCGAGAACAGTTGTTTTTTTTATTTTTTATATCGTTATTTTTAAATTGCTATTATAAAGAGCCTGTCTGTCCAGACGGGAGGAGATAAAGAAGCAGTACTTCAATTTTAACGAAATAATTATTGAAAAGATCGTAAAAAGACAAAATCTAAAAGGTTAGCATTATGAAGCAGTCTTGTACACCACCATATTGAAATGTCCAAGTACGGTAATGTTAAACTGGAGGTTTTTTTTTTTTTTTTTTTTTTTTTTTTTTGAAGACTGGAGGTTTTTGGAAACTGGAGGTTCTTGGAAGTATTATGAAGGTGATTTGTGTTCTAGTGTTGAAGTATATAATTCAATTTAAAAAGTGGTTTAAAGGCGCATAAATGAATAAATTCCGGGTTTTTCCCAGTGTGTATTACATCACCCTATCGAACACGGTACATTAGTTCTTCGTGCCTTCATGACATCTCGTTTGGAATGATGTTCTTTATGACATCCTTAAAATAAGTAAGTTTCATGTTTGGAATGATTTTCAATTTTGCTTGACTACCAGGCAGGCAGAGTAAAAATATTATCTCGCTTCTTTCTACGCATGTGCGATTGGGACAAATTCAGAGCCAAAGTACTGCTAAACGGCAAACTTGTCTTCCTATTCATGTTCTGATTTGTGTCCAAAATTTAACATTCAATTTACATAAGTTCAGTTGTTCCTCGATCATAAACTGATGACAGACAGACAGACAGACAGACAGACGGGCGGACATTAAATAATTGCTTAAACTCTGCTTTTCTCTCCGTGTGCAAACTTCATGTGTTAGTCACCAAGTCGTAGTGCTGAAAATGCAATCTTGGAGGGTTAGGTTGTTGTCTAAAAGAAATACAGTACCTCTGTAAACATGACTGTAGAGCCGTTTGTTCTGTGTGAAGCATGATAAGGCTTTCTAAGGATATTTGGACTGAACATTGCTGTAATTTGAAGAAACCAAACATTGTTTTCTTGCTAATTCAACAATGACTGGAAGGTTGCTTCGTATTTGTAGTAGTGGCCATTGATCGCTATCCACATGTTTACAAAGTACGATGGAAATGGTCAAAGTCGAATGAAAATTGGAATTTTTTTTTTTTCAGCCCATAAAAAGATAGATTTTCGATACAGACTAATTTCTTAAAATCCCTGCTTTATTGATTAGTGCTTTACTGGTTTCATGGGAGGGAACAATAGGTTTGCTCTCCGTCTGTCTGTCAGTCCCACCTGTGGTTTTCCAGACTTTTTCCCATATCCTTTAACATATTCAACTGAAACCTGGCACATGGCTTTATTATATGTTACAGAAACTACAACTTATTCTGTATCTTTGCATACCTAAAACAGTTTGTCCTACTGGATATGGCTCACAATTGCTGAGTGCTTGGAACAAGAACATTCATTGGGTCCAGCAGGGGACATGTATTGCAAAGCAATTATCCCTCTTGTTTACTTTATTTATTTATTTTTGAAACCGAGGATCAAAAGTTGCATTGCTTTTCTTTTTTTCTTTTTTCTCCTTTCCATGCTCATCATCCTTGTGGCATGTAATGAGAGATTCAGCTGACAAGTTAGAATTGTCTTTAAATCAAAGGGAGGTGCAAAGCGCCCCTCCCTTTATATAAGGGATCGTTTCTCTGTATGCAGCTTTAACATGAATATATGAATGAATGATCGTTTTAAGGCCATTTTCCCCGCTAGAGTGAGGGTTAGCCTTGCGGGCCCCATGACAATCATGGTTCCCTGTTTGAGGCAATGTTTTTATGGCTGGATGCCCTTCCTGACGCCAACCCTTGGTCACACACTCTTACGATGCGCAGGGATACGGTGTACCTATTCTAAACCGGGGTACACACCGTGATCATTCATCCCAGCAAGCTGGTACTCAATTTGCCGACCTCGGAAGGATGACAGGCTGAGTCAACCCCCCCTGGCGTTAATTCAGCGATCGACCGGGATTCGAACCCAGGATCCTAGGATCACAAGCCGGCACCCTAACCGCTAAGCCAACACCAGGCTGGGATAACATAATAACCACCTTTAGAGGCCATTTTTCCCCGCAAGCGGGGGTTGGCCTTTTTCGGGGACCGTGGTTGTTGTTGTTTTTTGGTCCCCTTTTTGAAGCAATGTTTTACGGCCGGATGCCCTGCCTGACGCCAACCCTTTTTGTCGCCTTTTTACGACAAACAGGGAATTACCAGTGAACTGGTACTCAATTTGCCGACCTCGGAAGGATGACAGGCTGAGTCAACCCCCTGGCGTTAATTCAGCGATTGACCGGGATTCGAACCCAGGATCCTAGGATCCTAAGCCCTCACCCTAGCCGCTTGCCCAACACCAGGCTGGGATAACATGGGGATTGAAAATATGTTTCTCGGCTTCTAATGGACGAAATTGGCTGCAAATTTCAGAAGTAAATGCTTTGTACATCGAGACAATATGTTCCAAATTTCAGTAACGTCCATTTTCACATTCTTGAGTTTTATTTAGAAAACCCTCAAAATCACGTTTGTGACTGTCTGTCTGTCCGTCCGTCCTCCCAAAATGTGTTTGCTCATATCTCAAGGGCTATACATTGAAACTAGCTGAAACGTGGAAATATACATCGGCCAATGGGTATAGTTAATGGCTTTCGAAACAAATTCCACCTAAGTGCTATATTTTTTGCTTTAAAATTAAATATATATATATATACATTAATAAATATATAAAAATATTTACATAGTTTATAACTCTTCAAAATGTTATTACCCAAGTCTAATGTGCTGGCTTAATGGCCAAATGGATAAGGCATCAGACTCCCAAGCTGGGGAGTGTAGGTTCAAGTCTCATCTGGGTTGAATAATTTTTTCATCTTTCTGTAGTATTTTATATCGTCTTGAATAATCAAAGGGGGGCGCAAAGTACCCCTCCCTTTATATGGGATCGTTTCTCTGTATGCAACTTTAACATGGAGACTGAAAATTAGTTTCTCGGTTTCTACTGGTATATTTTATATATAAATATACATATATACACACTTTATACCCCTTAATTGAAAGAAATTATAATGTTCTGGCTCAATGGCCTAATGGATGGCCTAAAAGATAATGGCCTAAAGGGGCGTCCTACGTCTGGCAAATAAATACATTTACTTCTTCATGCAGATGTATGAATCAAATTGGTGCCCCTTTATATAAACTTTTCTAGAGGATTACTTAGTTCCTACTACAAGGGTAGTCCAGCGTTCACACGAGATTTTTTGAATGTCCCTTTTTTTTTTCTATTGTTCGACATTTTCGATAAGCTATGGAATGTCCCTTCTTTTCTCTACTTTGCCACATGGCACATACTCGTATAAAGGGGCCTTTTCTATGCCCATAGCATTTAACCCAAGAATATGGAACAGAGGTCACTTACAATGGATGCAGTTATTTCCACTTTTACCTCGGCCACCAATGGGGGATGGAGGTTATGTTTTCGTCCCTGTCTGTCTGTTTGTCTGTGAGCAGGATATCCAAAAACGTTATGGATGGATTCGGACAAAATTGGTGGACAGGTTGGGTGTGTGATAAGGACGAATTGGTTCGATTTTGGGGAAGATCTGAATACTAGAACTTTCAAAGTGATTCTTCCCCCATTGAGACATAGTGCCAAAAACGATATGAAACATGATATCTCAAAAAGTAGTGGACGGGTTCAGAGGAAACTTGTTGGATGAGTTGGGTAGGTGACCAGAACAAGCTGATTTGATTTTGGTTCAGGTCTAATCCAGGTTTGGTCTATCAGTGGGATACAAAACATAAACTGTTCAGCCTGGCGGATGCATGTGCTCTACTGAGTGCCGTTCTAGTTGCTTTTGTTGTGAGTACCTCTAAAGTCTAGATTGTACTCGTGGCTGTCAGGATAGTATCTGTACTGCCTAGGCTGGGTTCGTATCTCAACCCATCTATAAACTGTCAACCTGATGTTTTGCACTTTACTCGCACCATCCCTCGGAAGGACGTTGAGCCAAACAACCCGCCTGCCAGCAATTGGTTGTTGATGGAAGTTAGAAAATCCCTCTGTCTTTCGTGAAAAGTAGGTGAGGTTATCACAGGCACCCTGAACGATTTTGCAAATTATTGGTCCAGCATTCTTGCCATCCTGCACTTAACAAGCATGGTGAGTTTTGCCAATATCATCAACTTGAGTTGAGGGAGGCCTTTGTCCTGCAGTGGACTGTGAACGGGCTGATGAACTTTTGTGAGGATAGTTATAACAATTTATTTATATGGTCTATATGTTATGCTCCACGCTGGGTTTGGCTCATAAAGGTTATACAAATGATAAGGATGCAGAATAAATTGTGTTTAATCTTTCGAAGTTAGGAACACTGAAACAATGGATTGACTTCTGCAAGGCAGTAGTCAAGCAAGCACCTTGTGTGACGAGCTCGAGCACCAAGACCAGCAGACTCTCCATTCACTCAGGAGGCCATATATTCGCTGGAAAATTGTTTGACCACCCACAAACCCTCCCACCTCCAATATTTGTGCCATATGTTCCCTTCACCTATCATATCTGCTTCCAAACCCCTTTTCATTTTCCCCATTTTAACCCACCACAATCCCTTTGCATCACCATTCCTTCGCCCCCGCTACCTCCCAAATTATCTTTCTGAAGTTATCTTCTTTACTCTCCACCTCCCTTCTACATAATATATTTTCCCAGCACTTTTTATTTTCTATTTTATTTCTTTTTTGAGGAGTTGATGGAGTGGGGGTTGGAGGGTTAGCTTTTCCTCTCAAAGTTATTTTTATTTTATGTTGATATGAGGATATATTGATATGTTGGAGGATAAATAACATTTGTTGTGAAATCTCTATGCAACAAAGCTTGTGTGAAAGGCATGTCCTTTTTTTATCTTTCAATTGTAAAGTAGCAAAGGCTCTTAATGAAACGTATGCACACGACCCATGACGCACACGACCCATGACGCACACGACCCATGACGCACACAACCCATGATGCACATGACCCATGATGCACACGACCCATGACGCACACGACCCATGACGCACACGACCCATGACGCACACGACCCATGACGCACACGACCCATGACGCACACGACCCATGACGCACATGACCCATGACGCACACGACACACACACACACACACACACACACACACACACACACACACACACACACACACACACACACACACACACACATCTTACTATAATTCACCAAATGTCCGTCTGCCCGTTCGAAGGTACCGCAAAAATGGCTGAACCGATCACAACGACATTTTGGGTGGGTAATCCTAGGACCCCTTGGAGTAAAATAGGCTATATTATTTTACCAGGTTTTCCAAGTTTTCCAGTTTTTCCAAACACGATGGAATAATATTTACCAATATGAACAGTGATGTGGCTTTTATTGAAATTCTACAAATACTGTTTAGATTTTGATGATAATTACGAACCTGCAGCGAATCCGGAAGTGGACAGATGACGGCAATGCGCGGGTTTGATAATATCCAAATACGACCGTCATTCAATCGTAATGGTTAATCGTTAATCGTGTTAATCGTTTTGTTAAAGTATCAATTGATGATTGGAATTGACTGAATACAATTACGATTTTGAATTGTAATTGTGTTCACCCAACCGTACGGAACTTCACATCAGGATTTAAATATTTGTTTACGTCATGAATGTTGTTAAAAGTTAATTTTTTTTATATTAATCTTACTATAATTCACCAAATGTCTGTCTGTCCGTTCGAAGGTACCGCAAAAACGGCTGAACCAATCGCAACGATATTTTGGGTGGGTAATCCTAGGACACCCTGGAGTAAAATAGGCTATATTGTTTTTCCAAGTTTTCCAATTTTCCAGTTTTTCCAAACACGATGGAATAATATTTACCGATATGAACAGTGATGTGGATTTTGTTGAAATTATACATACCAGGAGAGGGTAGATTGACTCCTGACGAACTCTTCCTATATAAACGTGCAGCTCCGAAGTAACACGGCAGCATGTGCAAAGCAACTGAGAAACAGGTGTAGCAGCCGCTTCCATGTTGCAGATTCGACGCGCACTCTTCACACATAAACGTGCGACTGAGAAAGACGTGTAGCGGCCGCTTCTGTTTTACAGAATTCAATCTTTTTTCAAAATGGGTGCCATGTACTGTTTAGATTTTTATGACTTGCATGTGATAAATTCAACATTCAACAATAAAATTCAACAATAACATTCAACGGATGTTTATATGAATCGTTTAAAATAAAATAGCCTTCAATTTCTGATATTTTGCCTTATCATTTGGGCTTCCCAATTGAAGCCCCGCCTGAAGGGCGGGTACCGTTGCTAGTGTTACTTAATTTGTGATTGGAGTTATGCTGTTTGGAATGAAAAAAGAGATATCGAGTTCAAGTGAATGACGAAATGCCGTGATGGTTTCTACTAGAGTCCCTGTATATAGAGAGTTGTGTCAACTCAAATTTGGACGCCATTTTGTGTCTAAGTGTGTCGGATTAGATATACATGTACATTCGCGATATGGGGTGATATATTCTAAACCTGCTAAAAAAAAATTTACTACACATATTTAGTCTTATTATTACATACAGGTGATATTTGTTTTGTCAAAAACTCAGCTATTGCCGTGAAAAAGAGCTGTGTGGTGATATTAAAAGTGGTATGGCAATGCATATTACAAGCCAACACTGCATATAAGAGCTAACATTATAAGTAAGACAAACCAATGCTGTCGTTCTCTGAATTTTAATAACTTTTAGAAAGGAGTGTGGGCATATGTGGACGGTCCACGCTTCTTGGGGGAGTTGCGCAGCTTCACGGGTTTCCGGTAGCTAAATATTGTTGGAACTGCAGAGCACTTCAACCTCTTTTTGTCATCAGCTCGCCCCCTCTCAAACTGATTCACATCGAAATGTTCCTGCAATGAATCGATAGCACAAGTCGATAGCACAAGGTGCATCAGCGCGCAGCGCGAGTGTCCTTGATGTATTTATTTATCGAAATTTTTATTCTAACACAACACAGTTTAATTTTAATGAGCTGTCATGTACTAGTACTTCCACAACAGAAAATAACATGGACAATCTTCCGGAAGATGGCCAGACAAATCGCTAGCTCTATCGACCACATGTATATTTTTTTTTTTTTTTTTTTTTTTTTTTTTTTGTATACAAGATCGAGGCTCGTGAAAGAGCGAACATTAATCACACAGAAAAGACAAACAGACACACAAAACAAATAACATCGGGAGCGGTAGACAAGATGGGGAGAGAGGGGGAAGGACACAAACACAACATTTGAGAGCAGGGACCGAGAGACATGGAGACATCGAGAGAACTGTGGGAGGGAGAGGGCTTTGGGGGGAAGGCATGGGAAGGGGGGGGGGGGTGGGAGAGGTATAAAACATATGGACACTGCCAAGACTTCCAGGAAAGAAGTTGGAATTTCAAACAAGGTGGATCTGGGGTGAATTAGTGGGGGTAGAAAAGATCAAGGTTTTGGATGGGGGAAGATAAGAGATGGTGGTGAACAGCTGTTTTGAAGACCTGGAGGGAGGAGTGTGATTGAAGTGAGTGTGGGAGTTTGTTCCAGAGGCGGGAGAAAAGAGGAATGAAAGAGTGAAGGTGAGCAGAGAGCCGAGATTTCGGCAGTTTAACCATCAGAGGGTGGCTGGCAGATCTTGTGCGACCTGTAGGAATATTTGGGGGACAGAGCACAGAGAGAGCTGGGGGAGCAAGGCCGGAGAGGAGTCGGTAGAAGACAGAAAGACCACCTACCTGCCTGCGGTGAGTGAGTGAAAGGCCCTCAGAGATAGCTTCATCGCGGGAGATTCCAATGATTCTGAAAGCTTTGGATTCAACAGCGTGAAGCCGAGCCAGGTGTGAGGCAGGAGCACCAGCCCATAGGGGAGAACAGTATTCCATTGAGCTGCGGATGAAAGCCTTGTATGTGGTGAGGAGCTCAGGTGTGCCTAGGAAGGACTTCGCACGACTGAGGATGCCCAGTCGGCGATTGGCTTTGGAGGCCAGCTTGGAAATGTGGTTTTCCCAAGAAAGATCATGGCAGACAGTGAGACCCAAAAGCTTGAGCGACAGAACTTCTTGGAGAGGATGGTTGAGAAAGTAGATGAGAGGGTTGTCCAGTCGATCTTTTCGGAGAGACATAGTAAGAGTGTGAGATTTGTCAGGATTGAAAGACATGTTCCACATGTTTGACCAGTCTGTGATTTTGTCCAGGTCTTCAGAGAGTGAGGAGGCTGCAGACTTGATATCAAATATTGATATTGATATCAAACAGGGATAACAGCTTTTGAAAGTTGAGCCAGTTTTAAATGTGGGTACACAAATACACCTGTTTTACTGCATTAATCACCTAGAAATATTGTATGTTTTGGGAACGATAGCTGTCACCATGTTAAATATATAGGGATTGTCCAATGTGCAAAATCTTCCATCACTACAATTTGGCCATAAATCCCGGGGTGGGAAATATTTGAGCAAATATGCCACAAGACGCATGAGCACTGTACATAGCAAACAATAACTCGTCAAATTTTGGACGTATGGATGGCTGCACAACCCGCAAAAAAATTGAGCAGGTCCCCCCCTAAAATTGCTTTTATGATTGCCGATTAGGCTAAAGATTTTAAACCAAAAAAATAACTTGCCTCGGAATAAGTTTTGAATGGACGGACAGACAACTGAAAACAAAACGGACCATGGGTTTCCCACCCCTATAAAATCAAAATTAATTCCCTCTGAAAAAGTACAGTGACATTGCCCGCAGACTACCCAACCGCAGACCAGGCAATGTCACTGTACCGGGACATTTCATCAATCAATGACAATATGCGGTCCGCTAGGACTACCCGAAAAAAATTGAGCAGGGTTCTTCCCACGGAAATGCATTTTTGGTCAGCTCCTTGAAGATTATAAACAAACACAAATCACTTCCCTTTAAAAGGGTTTTCAACGGACAGACAACCAAAAAAAAACCGAGCAGATAGAATTGCTTTTGAACATCGATCATCAAGCGGCGTGGGCCTACCTGGCCGAGTCTCGAGGAGTCGATCGCTTTCCAGCTCTTTGTCTGACTTTCGCTTCCCAAATTTGTCTTCTGACTTTATCACTTGGAAATCTATACATCTTATATTTCCCAGATTGGTTTGAACAACCAAAAGCAGAACAACCAGTCATTTTGTTTGGCAATAAACAACATTCCCGTACCAAACTGACGTTCACGCACGGTGAAGTTAGACACAAAATGGCGCCACGAAATCACGTGACCAGAAATCTCGGGTCAGCGCATGGCGCAACTCTCTTTATACAGGGACTCTAGTTTCTACTTTCTAAACGTGAAATTCACGGATCGCCATATGCAGATTCACCATTGACTGGGTATGGAACACACGTACCTGTTTGTTTGCAAACTGGTACGTTTTTCGTGGAAGTCCTTCACGAACTTGCTGTCCATGTCTGACGTGCGACTGAAGGTGCTACAGGAATGTGGAATTTATTGGTTTCATGCTTCAGCATTCACGGTTTCTGCATTGTCTGTTTGCTTCTGGCCTCCCACCCATGCCTAACACGGGTACCTCACTTGTATATATAACACACACATATGACACACACACACACACACACACACACACATATAACACAGACACACACATATAACACACACACACACACACACACACACACACACACACACACACACACACACACACACACACACACACACACACACACACACACACACACACATATATATATATATATATATCGCATAAAACACATAACACACACATGGACATACAAACAAATACATGAGACATGACACAGGACAAGACTTTGGTATGACTCTGCTGTGGTTTGAACCATTGACATCCCATGCTCGAAGAGGATGCTCTCGTCACTTGATTCGGGAGTTGTTACAATGGGATGAAAATAAATATTCCACGGAGTTTATTTTTTATTTACCTTTACGTGCTTGCTCATCACTTTATCAGTATTCGTGCTTCCACACACTTTTATTGTTTCTTTTGGAGCTTTTCTTTTGCCAGGTTTTGTTCTCCATGACATTTCTCATCATAATGGTTCCCTACGTTTCCAAGGACAGCCACTCACATGTGATAAGTGACCAATTTTGTACTTGTGCACCATGCTCTATACAGAGCAACGGTTCTGCCGAAGCAGTTTCTTTGGCAGGGTTGCAATCCTGGATGGGTCACCACTCCATTGCAGGATACACTACTGAGACTGCAGGACCTAATCAAGCTATTGTATTGGTTCACAGAACTAATCAAGCTTGCAGAGCAGCCATTTTATTTATGCACACTTAAAATTTAAATGCTGGGTGATGCGTTGGTGTGCACACCGATTATTGGAATAACGATCACCCGGAGGACCTGTCTGCCAGCACTGGTTGTTGGTGGACATTTAAGAGCCTCTTTTGTGAAGAGGAAGCGAGTTATCGCTGGTAAACAGTTCAACTTACAAATTCCTGCCCAAATTTTCACACCAACACACACCTGGCATACGTATCAAGTACGCCAATATGCTCCACAGGTGAGGGAGACCTATTCGTGAGTGTGGAGACCTTCCTCATGCAGTGGCCTGATAGTAGGATGATGATGATTATGTGATGTTTACATACCTCTTTTATTACCTCTGCCACCAAAGGTGGATGGAGGTTGTTTTCAATCCTGTCTGTCTGTTTGTTACTTGCCGGAAAAGATTCCGGCAAGTATGTTGATCTGTTCGCTTGTTACTTGCCGAAATTTTTTTCCGGCAAGTATGTTGATCTGTTCGTTTGTTTGTCTGTTTGTCTGTTTGTCTGTTTGTCTGTCTGTCTGTCTGTAGCACTGCGTCTACACCGTTGCACGTAGAATCGCCAAACTTTGCACACATATTGGTCTTGCCCTGAAATAGACTGTGCCCAATTGATGACGTCATCGGTGACGTGGTTCGGCCGCCATCTTGGAAAAACCGAAAAACTTTGCACCTCTATATCTCCGAAAGTACTGAACAGAAAAAATTGAGACATGGCTCATTGTAAAGAACTCTCCATGGGGAATAAAATATGTAAATGATGACGTCATCAGTCACGTGGTTCGGTCGCCATCTTGGAAAAACGGCAAAACGTTGCGCCACTATATCTCCAAAAGTGCTGAACAGAAAAAATTGAGACATGGCTCATTGTAAAGAACTCTCCATGGGGAATAAAATATGTTAATGATGTCATCAGTCAGGTGGTTCGGCCGCCATCTTGGAAAAACCGAAAAATTTAGCACCTCTATCTCGAAAAGTACTGAATAGAAAAAATTGAGACATGGCTCATTGTAAAGAACTCTCCATGGGGAATAAAATATTTTAATGATGACGTCATCGGTCACGTGGTTCGGCAGCCATATTTGTCCTAAATGGCCGATAAAAAAGTAAACTCCGGTAAGTCCTCGGTCTCTGACCGATTTTCTGTTTGTTACTTGCCGGAAAAGATTCCGGCAAGTATGTTGATCTGTTCGTTTGTTACTTGCCGGAAAAATTTTTCCGGCAAGTATGTTGATCTGTTCGTTTGTCTGTTTGTTACTTGCCGGAAAAGATTCCGGCAAGTATGTTGATCTGTTCGTTTGTTTGTTACTTGCCGGAAAAGATTCCGGCAAGTATGTTGATCTGTTCGTTTGTTTGTCTGTCTGTTTGTCTGTTTGTTACTTGCCGGAAAAGATTCCGGCAAGTATGTTGATCTGTTCGTTTGTTTGTTACTTGCCGGAAAAAATTCCGGCAAGTATGTTGATCTGTTCGTTTGTTTGTCTGTTTGTCTGTTTGTCTGTCTGTTTGTCTGTCTGTCTGTTTGCAGCACTGCGTCTACACCGTTGCACGTAGAATCGCCAAACTTTGCACACATATTGGTCTTGCCCTGGAATAGACTGTGCCCAATTGATGACGTCATCGGTGACGTGGTTCGGCCGCCATCTTGGAAAAACCGAAAAACTTTGTACTTCTATATCTCCGAAAGTACTGAACAGAAAAAATTGAGACATGGCTCATTGTAAAGAACTCTAGATGGGGAATAAAATATGTTAATGATGACGTCATTGGTCACGTGGTTCGGCCGCCATCTTGGAAAAACCCGAAAACTTTCTATATGTAGAATCTTTCTATACGTAGAATAGCCAAACTTTGCACACTTATTTGTCTTGCCCTCTAATATACTGTGCCCAAATGATGATGTCATCGGTCACGTGGTTCGGCCGCCATCTTGGAAAAAATTTGCACCTCCATATCTCCGAAAGTGCTGAATAGAGAAAATTGAGACATGGCTCATTGTAAAGAACTGTCCATGGGGAATAAAATATGTTAATGATGACGTCATCAGTCACGTGGTTCGGCGGCCATCTTGGAAAAACCGAAAAAAATTTGCACCTCTATATCTCCGAAAGTACTGAACAGAAAAAATTGAGACATGGCTCATTGTAAAGTACTCTCCATGGGGAATAAAATATGTTAATGATGACGTCATCAGTCACGTGGTCGGCCGCCATCTTGGAAAAACGGCAAAACTTTGCACCACGAAATCTCCAAAAGTGCTGAACAGAAAAAATTGAGACATGGCTCATTGTAAAGAACTCTCCATGGGGAATAAAATATGTTAATGATGATGTCATATGTCACGTGGTCGGCCGCCATCTTGGAAAAACGGCAAAACTTTGCACCACTATATCTCCAAAAGTGCTGAACAGAAAAAATTGAGACATGGCTCATTGTAAAGAACTCTCCATGGGGAATAAAATTTGTTAATGATGACGTCATATGTCACGTGGTTCGGCCGCCATCTTGGAAAAACCGAAAAACTTAGCACCTCTATGTGTCCAAAAGTGCTGAATAGAAAAAATTGAGACATGCCTCATTGTAAAGAACTCTCCATGGGGAATAAAATATGTTAATGATGACGTCATCGGTCACGTGGTTCGGCCGCCATATTTGTCCTAAATGGCGGATAAAAAAGTACATTCCGGCAAGTCCTCAGTCTCTGACCGATTTTTCATTTGTTACTTGCCGGAAAATTTTCCGGCAAGTATGTTGATCTGTTCGTTTGTTAGTCTGTCTGTTTGTCTGTCTGTTTGTCTGTCTGTTTGTCTGTTTGCAGCACTACGTCTACACCGTTGCACGTAGAATCGCCAAACTTTGCACACGTATTTGTCTTGCCCTCTAATATATTGTGCCCAATTGATGACGTCATCGGTGACGTGGTTCGGCCGCCATCTTGGAAAAACCGAAAAACGTTGCACCTCCATATCTCCGAAAGTGCTCAACAGAAAAAATTGAGACATGGCTCATTGTAAAGAACTCTCCATGGGGAATAAAATATATAAATGATGACGTCATCAGTCACGTGGTTCGGTCGCCATCTTGGAAAAACGGCAAAACGTTGCGCCACTATAACTCCAAAAGTGCTGAACAGAAAAAATTGAGACATGGCTCATTGTAAAGAACTCTCCATGGGGAATAAAATATGTTAATGATGACGTCATATGTCACGTGGTCGGCCGCCATCTTGGAAAAACGGCAAAACTTTGCTCCACTATATCTCCAAAAGTGCTGAACAGAAAAAATTGAGACATGGCTCATTGTAAAGAACTCTCAATGGGGAATAAAATATGTTAATGATGACGTCATCAGTCACGTGGTCGGCCGCCATCTTGGAAAAACGGCAAAACTGTGCACCACTATATCTCCAAAAGTGCTGAACAGAAAAAATTGAGACATGGCTCATTGTAAAGAACTCTCCATGGGGAATAAAATATGTTAATGATGACGTCATATGTCACGTGGTTCGGCCGCCATCTTGGAAAAACCGAAAAATTTTGCACCTCCATATCTCTGAAAGTGCTGAATAGAAAAAATTGAGACATGGCTCATTGTAAAGAACTCTCCATGGGGAATAAAATATGTTAATGATGATGTCATATGTCACGTGGTCGGCCGCCATCTTGGAAAAACTGCAAAACTTTGCACCACTATATCTCCAAAAGTGCTGAACAGAAAAAAATCAGACATGGCTCATTGTAAAGAACTCTCCATGGGGAATAATATATGTTAATGATGACGTCATCGGTCACGTGGTTCGGCTGCCATATTTGTCCTAAATGGCCGATAAAAAAGTACATTCCGGCAAGTCCTCGGTCTCTGACCGATTTTTCATTACTTGCCGGAAAAAATTCCGGCAAGTATGTTGATCTGTTCGTTTGTTTGTCTGTCTGTTTGTCTGTTTGTCTGTTTGCAGCACTGCGTCTACACCGTTGCACGTAGAATCGCCAAACTTGGCACACATATTGGTCTTGCCCTCTAATATACTGTGCCCAAATGATGACGTCATCGGTCACGTGGTTCGGCCGCCATCTTGGAAAAACCGAAAAAATTTGCACCTCGATATCTCAAAGTGCTGAACAGAAAAAATTGAGACATGGCTCATTGTGAAGAACTCTCCATGGGGAATAAAACATGTTAATGATGACGTCATCAGTCACGTGGTTCGGCCGCCATCTTGGAAAAACCGAAAAAATTTGCACCTCCATATCTCCAAAAGTACTGAACAGAAAAAATTGAGACATGGCTCATTGTAAAGAACTCTCCATGGGGAATGAAATATGTTAATGATGACGTCATAGGTCACGTGATTCGGCCGCCATCTTGGAAAAACGGCAAAAAAATTGCACCGCTATATCTCCAAAAGTACTGAACAGAAAAAATTGAGACATGGCTCATTGTAAAGAACTCTCCATGGGGAATAAAATATCTTAGTGATGACGTCATCAGTCATGTGGTCGGCCGCCATCTTGGAAAAACGGCAAAACGTTGCACCACTATATCTCCAAAAGTGCTGAACAGAAAAAATTGAGACATGGCTCATTGTAAAGAACACTCCATGGAGAATAAAATATGTTAATGATGACGTCATCGGTCACGTGGTTCGGCCGCCATCTTGGAAAAACCGAAAAACTTTGCACCTCCACATCTCCGAAAGTGCTGAATAGAAAAAATTGAGACATGGCTCATTGTAAAGAACTCTCCATGGGGAATCAAATATGTTAATGATGACGTCATCAGTCACGTGGTTCGCCCGCCATCTTGGAAAAACCGAAAAACTTTCCAATGCCACATCTCCAAAAGTCCTGAATAGAAAAAATTGAGACATGGCTCATTGTAAACAACTCTCCACGGGGAATAAAACATGTTAATGATGACATCATCGGTCACGTGGTTCGGCCGCCATATTTGTCCTAAATGGCCGATAAAAAAGTAAATTCCGGCAAGTCCTCGGTCTCTGACCAATTTTTCATCTGTCTGTCTGTTTGTCTGTCTGTCTGTCTGTTTGCAGCACTGCGTCTACACCGTTGCACGTATAATCGCCAAACTTTGCACACATATTGGTCTTGCCCTGGAATAGACTGTGCCCAATTGATGACGTCATCAGTGACGTGGTTCGGCCGCCATCTTGGAAAAACGGCAAAATTTTGCACCTCTATATCTCCAAAAGTACTGAACAGAAAAAATTGAGACATGGCTCATTGTAAAGAACTCTCCATGGGGAATAAAATATGTTAATGATGACGTCATCAGTCACGTGGTCGGCCGCCATCTTGGAAAAACGGCAAAACGTTGCGCCACTATATCTCCAAAAGTGCTGAACAGAAAAAATTGAGACATGGCTCATTGTAAAGAACTCTCCATGGGGAATAAAATATGTTAATGATGACGTCATATGTCACGTGGTCGGCCGCCATCTTGGAAAAACGGCAAAACTTTGCACCACTATATCTCCAAAAGTGCTGAACAGAAAAAATTGAGACATGGATCATTGTAAAGAACTCTCCATGGGGAATAAAATATGTTAATGATGACGTCATCAGTCACGTGGTCAGCCGCCATCTTGGAAAAACGGCAAAACTTTGCACCACCATATCTCCAAAAGTGCTGAACAGAAAAAATTGAGACATGGCTCATTGTAAAGAACTCTCCATGGGGAATAAAATATGTTAATGATGACGTCATCAGTCACGTGGTCAGCCGCCATCTTGGAAAAACGGCAAAACTTTGCACCACCATATCTCCAAAAGTGCTGAACAGAAAAAATTGAGACATGGCTCATTGTAAAGAACTCTCCATGCGGAATACAACATGTTAATGATGATGTCATCGGTCATGTGGTCTGGCCGCCATCTTGGAAAAACCGAAAAACTTTGCACCTCCAGTGCTGAATAGAAAAAATGAGACATGGCTCATTGGAAAGAACTCTCCATGGGGAATAAAACATGTTAATGATGACGTCATCGATCACGTGGTTCGGCCGCCATATTTGTCCTAAATGGCCGACAAAAAAGTAAATTCCGGCAAGTCCTCGGTCTCTGACCGATTTGTCATCTGTTTGTTACTTGCCGGAAAAGATTCCGGCAAGTATGTTGATCTGTTCGTTTGTCTGTTTGTCTGTCTGTTTGTCTGTTTGCAGCACTGCGTCTACACCGTTGCACGTAGAATCACCAAACTTTGCAGACGTATTTGTCTTGCCCTCTAATATACTGTGCCCAAATAATGACGTCATCGGTCACGTGGTTCGGCCGCCATCTTGGAAAAACCGAAAAAATTTGCACCTCGATATCTCAGTGCTGAACAGAAAAAATTGAGACATGGCTCATTGTAAAGAACTCTCCATGGGGAATAAAATATGTTAATGATGACGTCATCGGTCACGTGGTTCGGCCACCATCTTGGAAAAAACGAAAATTTTTGCACCTCCATATCTCCGAAAGTCCTGAACAGAAAAAATTGAGGCATGGCTCGTTGGAAAGAACTCTCCATGGGGAATAAAATATGTTAATGATGATGTCATCGGTCACGTAGTTCGGCCGCCATCTTGGAAAAACGGAAAAACTTTGTACCACGAAAGCTCCAAAAGTGCTGAACAGAAAAAATTGAGACATGGCTCATTGTAAAGAACTCTCCATGGGGAATAAAATATGTTAATGATGATGTCATGTGTCACGTGGTTCGGCCGCCATCTTGGAAAAACCGAAAAACCTCGCACCTCCATATCTCCGAAAGTGCTGAATAGAAAAAATTGAGAAATGGCTCATTGTAAAGAACTCTCCATGTGGAATAAAATATGTTAATGATGACGTCATCTGTCACGTGGTTCGCCCGCCATCTTGGAAAAACCGAAAAACCTCGCACCTCCATATCTCCGAAAGTGCTGAATAGAAAAAATTGAGAAATGGCTCATTGTAAACAACTCTCCATGGGGAATAAACTATGTTAATGATGACATCATCGGTCACGTGGTTCGGCCGCCATATTTGTCCTAAATGGCCAATAAAAAAGTACATTCCGGCAAGTCCTCGGTCTCTGACCGATTTTTCATCTGTTTGTCTGTTTGTCTGTTTGCAGCACTACGTCTACACCGTTGCACGTAGAATCACCAAACTTTGCACACGTATTTGTCTTGCCCTCTAATATACTGTGCCCAAATGATGACGTCATCGGTCACGTGGTTCGGCCGCCATCTTGGAAAAACCGAAAAATTTTGCACCTCGATATCTCAAATTGCTGAACAGAAAAAATTGAGACATGGCTCATTGTAAAGAACTCTCCATGGGGAATAAAATATGTTAATGATGACGTCATATGTCACGTGGTCGGCCGCCATCTTGGAAAAACGGCAAAATTTGCACCTCTATATCTCCAAAAGTGCTGAACAGAAAAAATTGAGACATGGCTCATTGTAAAGAACTCTCCATGAGGAATATAATTTGTTAATGATGACGTCATAGGTCACGTAGTTCGGCCGCCATCTTGAAAAAACCGAAAACAGCACCTCCATATCTGCAAAAATGCTGAATAGAAAAAATTGAGACATAGCTCATTGTAAAGAACTCTCCATGGGGAATATAATTTGTTAATGATGACGTCATAGGTCACGTGGTTCGGCCGCCATCTTGAAAAAACCGAAAAAATTAGCACCTCCATATCTGCAAAAGTGCTGAATAGAAAAAATTGAGACATGGCTCATTGTAAAGAACTCTCCATGGGGAATAAAATATGTTAATGATGACATCATCGGTCACGTGGTTCGGCCGCCATCTTTGAAAAACCGTAAAACTTTGCACCTCCATATCTCCGAAAGTGCTGAACAGAAAAAATTGAGACATGGCTCATTGCAACGAACTCTCCATGTCGAATAAAATAAGTTAATGATGACATCATTGGTCACGTGGTTCCGCTGCCATCTTGGAAAAACCGAAAAACTTAGCACCTCTGTATCTCCGAAAGTGCTGAATAGAAAAAATTGAGACGTGGCTCATTGCAAAGAACTCTCCATGGGGAATAAAATATGTTAATGATGACGTCATCAGTCACGTGGTTCGGCCGCCATATTTGTCCTAAATGGCCGATAAAAAAGTACATTCCGGCAAGTCCTCAGTCTCTGACCGATTTTTCATCTGTCTGTTTGTCTGTTTGTCTGTCTGTCTTTGCAGCACTACGTCTACACCGTTGCACGTAGAATCGCCAAACTTTGCACACATTTGTCGTGCCCTGGAATAGACTGTGCCCAATTTATGATGTCATCGGTCACGTGGTTCGGCCGCCACCTTGGAATAACCGAAAAACTTTGCACCTCCATATCTCCAAAAGTGCTGAATAGAACAAATTGAGACATGGCTCATTTTAAAGAACTCTCCACGCGGAATAAAATATGTTAATGATGAAGTCATCGGTCACGTGGTTCGGCCGCCATCTTGAAAAAACCGAATAACTTAACACCTCTATCTCCAAAAGTGCTGAATAGAAAAAATTGAGACATGGCTCGTTGTAAAGCACTCTCCATGGGGAATAAAATATGTTAATTATGTCGTCATCAGTTACGTGGTTCGGCCGCCATATTTGTCCTAAATGGCCGATAAAAAAGTAAATTCCGGCAAGTCCTCGGTCTCTGACCGATTTTTCATTACTTGCCGGAAAAATTTTCCGGCAAGTATGTTGATCTGTTCGTTTGTTTGTCTGTTTGTCTGTTTGTCTGTTTGTCTGTCTGTCTGTCTGTTTGCAGCACTGCGTCTACACCGTTGCACGTAGAATCGCCAAACTTTGCACACATATTGGTCTTGCCCTGGAATAGACTGTGCCCAATTGATGACGTCATCGGTGACGTGGTTCGGCCGCCATCTTGGAAAAACCGAAAAACTTTGCACCTCTATATCTCCGAAAGTACTGAACAGAAAAAATTGAGACATGGCTCGTTGTAAAGAACTCTCCATGGGGAATAAAATACGTAAATGATGACGTCATCAGTCACGTGGTTCTGGCGCCATCTTGGAAAAACCGAAAAACGTTGCGCCACTATATCTCCAAAAGTGCTGAACAGAAAAAATTGAGACTTGGCTCATTGTAAAGAACTCTCCATGGGGAATAAAATATGTTAATGATGACGTCATATGTCACGTGGTCGGCCGCCATCTTTGAAAAACGGCAAAAAATTTCACCACTATATCTCCAAAAGTGCTGAACAGAAAAAATTGAGACATGGCTCATTGTAAAGAACTCTCCATGGGGAATAAAATATGTTAATGATGACGTCATCAGTCACGTGGTCGGCCGCCATCTTGGAAAAACCGAAAAACTCTGCACCTCCACATCTCCAAAAGTCTTGAACAGAAAAAATTGAGGTATGGCTCATTGTAAAGAACTCTCCATGGGGAATAAAATATGTTAATGATGACGTCATCGGTCACGTGGTTCGGCCGCCATATTTGTCCTAAATGGCCGATAAAAAAGTACATTCCGGCAAGTCCTCGGTCTCTGACCGATTTTTCATCTGTCTGTTTGTCTGTTTGTCTGTCTGTTTGTCTGTTTGCAGCACTACGTCTACACCGTTGCACGTAGAATCGCCAAACTTTGCACACGTATTTGTCTTGGCCTCTAATATATTGTGCCCAAATGATGACGTCATCGGTCACGTGGTTCGGCCGCCATCTTGGAAAAACCGAAAAACGTTGCACCTCTATATCTCCAAAAGTAATTAACAGACAAAATCGAGACATGGCTCATTGTAAATAATTCTCCATGGGGAATAAAATATGTTAATGATGACGTCATCGGTCACGTGGTTCGACCGCCATCTTGGAAAAACGGCAAAACTTTGCACCACTATATCTCCAAAAGTGCTGAACAGAAAAAATTGAGACATGGCTCATTGTAAAGAACTCTCCATGGGGAATAAAATATGTAAATGATGACGTCATCAGTCACGTGGTTCGGGCGCCATCTTGGAAAAACGGCAAAACGTTGCGCCACTATATCTCCAAAAGTGCTGAACAGAAAAAATTGAGACATGGCTCATTGTAAAGAACTCTCCATGGGGAATAAAATATGTTAATGATGACGTCATATGTCACGTGGTCGGCCGCCATCTTGGAAAAACGGCAAAAATTTGCACCACTATATCTCCAAAAGTGCTGAACAGAAAAAATTGAGACATGGCTCATTGTAAAGAACTCTCCATGGGGAATAAAATATGTTAATGATGACGTCATCAGTCACGTGGTCGGCCGCCATCTCGGAAAAACCGAAAAACTCTGCACCTCCACATCTCCAAAAGTCCTGAAGAGAAAAAATTGAGACATGGCTCATTGTAAAGAACTCTCCATGGGGAACAAAATATGTTAATGATGATGTCATCGGTCACGTGGTTCGGCCGCCATCTTGGAAAAACCGAAAAACTCTGCACCTCCACATCTCCAAAAGTCCTGAAGAGAAAAAATTGAGGTATGGCTCATTGTAAAGAACTCTCCATGGGGAATAAAATATGTTAATGATGACGTCATCGGTCACGTGGTTCGGCCGCCATATTTGTCCTAAATGGCCGATAAAAAAGTACATTCCGGCAAGTCCTCGGTCTCTGACCGATTTTTCATCTGTCTGTTTGTCTGTTTGCAGCACTACGTCTACACCGTTGCACGTAGAATCGCCAAACTTTGCACACGTATTTGTCTTGCCCTCTAATATATTGTGCCCAAATGATGACGTCATCGGTCACGTGGTTCGGCCGCCATCTTGGAAAAACCGAAAAACGTTGCACCTCTATATCTCCAAAAGTAATTAACAGACAAAATCGAGACATGGCTCATTGTAAATAATTCTCCATGGGGAATAAAATATGTTAATGATGACGTCATCGGTCACGTGGTTCGACCGCCATCTTGGAAAAACGGCAAAACTTTGCACCACTATATCTCCAAAAGTGCTGAACAGAAAAAATTGAGACATGGCTCATTGTAAAGAACTCTCCATGGGGAATAAAATATGTAAATGATGACGTCATCAGTCACGTGGTTCGGGCGCCATCTTGGAAAAACGGCAAAACGTTGCGCCACTATATCTCCAAAAGTGCTGAACAGAAAAAATTGAGACATGGCTCATTGTAAAGAACTCTCCATGGGGAATAAAATATGTTAATGATGACGTCATCAGTCACGTGGTCGGCCGCCATCTCGGAAAAACCGAAAAACTTAGCACCTCCATATCTCCGAAAGTGCTGAATAGAAAAAATTGAGACATGGCTCATTGTAAAGAACTCTCCATGGGGAACAAAATATGTTAATGATGATGTCATCGGTCACGTGGTTCGGCCGCCATCTTGGAAAAACCGAAAAACTCTGCACCTCCACATCTCCAAAAGTCCTGAAGAGAAAAAATTGAGGTATGGCTCATTGTAAAGAACTCTCCATGGGGAATAAAATATGTTAATGATGACGTCATCGGTCACGTGGTTCGGCCGCCATATTTGTCCTAAATGGCCGATAAAAAAGTACATTCCGGCAAGTCCTCGGTCTCTGACCGATTTTTCATCTGTCTGTTTGTTACTTGCCGGAAAAATTTTCCGGCAAGTATGTTGATCTGTTCGTTTGTTTGTTACTTGCCGGAAAAATTTTTCCGGCAAGTATGTTGATCTGTTCGTTTGTCTGTCTGTTTGTCTGTCTGTCTGTCTGTCTGTCTGTCTGTTTGCAGCACTGCGTCTACACCGTTGCACGTAGAATCGCCAAACTTTGCACACGTATTGGTCTTGCCCTGGAATAGACTGTGCCCAATTGATGACGTCATCGGTGACGTGGTTCGGCCGCCATCTTGGAAAAACCGAAAAACTTTGCACCTCTATATCTCCGAAAGTACTGAACAGAAAAAATTGAGACATGGCTCGTTGTAAAGAACTCTCCATGGGGAATAAAATACGTAAATGATGACGTCATCAGTCACGTGGTTCTGGCGCCATCTTGGAAAAACCGAAAAACGTTGCGCCACTATATCTCCAAAAGTGCTGAACAGAAAAAATTGAGACTTGGCTCATTGTAAAGAACTCTCCATGGGGAATAAAATATGTTAATGATGACGTCATATGTCACGTGGTCGGCCGCCATCTTGGAAAAACGGCAAAAATTTTCACCACTATAACTCCAAAAGTGCTGAACAGAAAAAATTGAGACATGGCTCATTGTAAAGAACTCTCCATGGGGAATAAAATATGTTAATGATGACGTCATCAGTCACGTGGTCGGCCGCCATCTTGGAAAAACCGAAAAACTCTGCACCTCCACATCTCCAAAAGTCCTGAACAGAAAAAATTGAGGTATGGCTCATTGTAAAGAACTCTCCATGGGGAATAAAATATGTTAATGATGACGTCATGTATCACATAGTTCGGCCGCCATATTTGTTCTAAATGGCCGATAAAAAAGTACATTCCGGCAAGTCCTCGGTCTCTGACCGATTTTTCATCTGTCTGTCTGTTTGTCTGTCTGTCTGTCTGTCTGTCTGTCTGTCTGTTTGCAGCACTGCGTCTACACCGTTGCACGTAGAATCGCCAAACTTTGCACACATATTGGTCTTGCCCTGGAATAGACTGTGCCCAATTGATGACGTCATCGGTGACGTGGTTTGGCCGCCATCTTGGAAAAACCGAAAATCTTTGCACCTCCATATCTCCGAAAGTACTGAACAGAAAAAATTGAGACATGGCTCATTGTAAAGAACTCTCCATGGGGAATAAAATATGTTAATGATGACGTCATCAGTCACGTGGTCGGCCGCCATCTTGGAAAAACCGAAAAACGTAGCACCTCCATATCTCCAAAAGTGCTGAATAGAAAAAGTTGAGACATGGCTCTTTGTAAAGAACTCTCCATGGGGAATAATATATGTTAATGATGACGTCATCGGTCACGTGGTTCGGCCGCCATATTTGTCCTAAATTGCCGATAAAAAAGTACATTCCGGCAAGTCCTCGGTCTCTGACCGATTTTTCATCTGTCTGTCTGTTTGTCTGTCTGTCTGTCTGTCTGTCTGTCTGTCTGTTTGCAGCATTGCGTCTACACCGTTGCACGGAGAATCGCCAAACTTTGCACACATAATGGTCTTGCCCTCTAATATACTGTGCCTCAATGATGACGTCATCGGTGACGTGGTTCGGCCGCCATCTTGGAAAAACCGAATAAATTTGCACCTCTATATCTCCGAAAGTACTGAACAGAAAAAATTGAGACATGGCTCATTGTAAAGAACTCTCCATGGGGAATAAAATATGTAAATGATGACGTCATCAGTCACGTGGTTCGGTCGCCATCTTGGAAAAACGGCAAAACGTTGCGCCACTATATCTCCAAAAGTGCTGAACAGAAAAAATTGAGACATGGCTCATTGGAAAGAACTCTCCATGGGGAATAAAATATGTAAATGATGACGTCATCAGTCACGTGGTTCGGTTGCCATCTTGGAAAAACGGCAAAACGTTGCGCCACTATATCTCCAAAAGTGCTGAACAGAAAAAATTGAGACATGGCTCGTTGGAAAGAACTCTCCATGGGGAATAAAATATGTTAATGATGACGTCATCGGTCACGTGGTTCGGCCACCATCTTGGAAAAAACGAAAATTTTTGCACCTCCATATCTCCGAAAGTCCTGAACAGAAAAAATTGAGGCATGGCTCGTTGGAAAGAACTCTCCATGGGGAATAAAATATGTTAATGATGATGTCATCGGTCACGTAGTTCGGCCGCCATCTTGGAAAAACGGAAAAACTTTGTACCACGAAAGCTCCAAAAGTGCTGAACAGAAAAAATTGAGACATGGCTCATTGTAAAGAACTCTCCATGGGGAATAAAATATGTTAATGATGATGTCATGTGTCACGTGGTTCGGCCGCCATCTTGGAAAAACCGAAAAACCTCGCACCTCCATATCTCCGAAAGTGCTGAATAGAAAAAATTGAGAAATGGCTCATTGTAAAGAACTCTCCATGTGGAATAAAATATGTTAATGATGACGTCATCTGTCACGTGGTTCGCCCGCCATCTTGGAAAAACCGAAAAACCTCGCACCTCCATATCTCCGAAAGTGCTGAATAGAAAAAATTGAGAAATGGCTCATTGTAAACAACTCTCCATGGGGAATAAACTATGTTAATGATGACATCATCGGTCACGTGGTTCGGCCGCCATATTTGTCCTAAATGGCCAATAAAAAAGTACATTCCGGCAAGTCCTCGGTCTCTGACCGATTTTTCATCTGTTTGTCTGTTTGTCTGTTTGCAGCACTACGTCTACACCGTTGCACGTAGAATCACCAAACTTTGCACACGTATTTGTCTTGCCCTCTAATAGACTGTGCCCAAATGATGACGTCATCGGTCACGTGGTTCGGCCGCCATCTTGGAAAAACCGAAAAATTTTGCACCTCGATATCTCAAATTGCTGAACAGAAAAAATTGAGACATGGCTCATTGTAAAGAACTCTCCATGGGGAATAAAATATGTTAATGATGACGTCATATGTCACGTGGTCGGCCGCCATCTTGGAAAAACGGCAAAATTTGCACCTCTATATCTCCAAAAGTGCTGAACAGAAAAAATTGAGACATGGCTCATTGTAAAGAACTCTCCATGAGGAATATAATTTGTTAATGATGACGTCATAGGTCACGTAGTTCGGCCGCCATCTTGAAAAAACCGAAAACAGCACCTCCATATCTGCAAAAATGCTGAATAGAAAAAATTGAGACATAGCTCATTGTAAAGAACTCTCCATGGGGAATATAATTTGTTAATGATGACGTCATAGGTCACGTGGTTCGGCCGCCATCTTGAAAAAACCGAAAAAATTAGCACCTCCATATCTGCAAAAGTGCTGAATAGAAAAAATTGAGACATGGCTCATTGTAAAGAACTCTCCATGGGGAATAAAATATGTTAATGATGACATCATCGGTCACGTGGTTCGGCCGCCATCTTTGAAAAACCGTAAAACTTTGCACCTCCATATCTCCGAAAGTGCTGAACAGAAAAAATTGAGACATGGCTCATTGCAACGAACTCTCCATGTCGAATAAAATAAGTTAATGATGACATCATTGGTCACGTGGTTCCGCTGCCATCTTGGAAAAACCGAAAAACTTAGCACCTCTGTATCTCCGAAAGTGCTGAATAGAAAAAATTGAGACGTGGCTCATTGCAAAGAACTCTCCATGGGGAATAAAATATGTTAATGATGACGTCATCAGTCACGTGGTTCGGCCGCCATATTTGTCCTAAATGGCCGATAAAAAAGTACATTCCGGCAAGTCCTCAGTCTCTGACCGATTTTTCATCTGTCTGTTTGTCTGTTTGTCTGTCTGTCTTTGCAGCACTACGTCTACACCGTTGCACGTAGAATCGCCAAACTTTGCACACATTTGTCGTGCCCTGGAATAGACTGTGCCCAATTTATGATGTCATCGGTCACGTGGTTCGGCCGCCACCTTGGAATAACCGAAAAACTTTGCACCTCCATATCTCCAAAAGTGCTGAATAGAACAAATTGAGACATGGCTCATTTTAAAGAACTCTCCACGCGGAATAAAATATGTTAATGATGAAGTCATCGGTCACGTGGTTCGGCCGCCATCTTGAAAAAACCGAATAACTTAACACCTCTATCTCCAAAAGTGCTGAATAGAAAAAATTGAGACATGGCTCGTTGTAAAGCACTCTCCATGGGGAATAAAATATGTTAATTATGTCGTCATCAGTTACGTGGTTCGGCCGCCATATTTGTCCTAAATGGCCGATAAAAAAGTAAATTCCGGCAAGTCCTCGGTCTCTGACCGATTTTTCATCTGTCTGTTTGTCTGTTTGTCTGTCTGTTTGTCTGTTTGCAGCACTACGTCTACACCGTTGCACGTAGAATCGCCAAACTTTGCACACGTATTTGTCTTGGCCTCTAATATATTGTGCCCAAATGATGACGTCATCGGTCACGTGGTTCGGCCGCCATCTTGGAAAAACCGAAAAACGTTGCACCTCTATATCTCCAAAAGTAATTAACAGACAAAATCGAGACATGGCTCATTGTAAATAATTCTCCATGGGGAATAAAATATGTTAATGATGACGTCATCGGTCACGTGGTTCGACCGCCATCTTGGAAAAACGGCAAAACTTTGCACCACTATATCTCCAAAAGTGCTGAACAGAAAAAATTGAGACATGGCTCATTGTAAAGAACTCTCCATGGGGAATAAAATATGTAAATGATGACGTCATCAGTCACGTGGTTCGGGCGCCATCTTGGAAAAACGGCAAAACGTTGCGCCACTATATCTCCAAAAGTGCTGAACAGAAAAAATTGAGACATGGCTCATTGTAAAGAACTCTCCATGGGGAATAAAATATGTTAATGATGACGTCATATGTCACGTGGTCGGCCGCCATCTTGGAAAAACGGCAAAAATTTGCACCACTATATCTCCAAAAGTGCTGAACAGAAAAAATTGAGACATGGCTCATTGTAAAGAACTCTCCATGGGGAATAAAATATGTTAATGATGACGTCATCAGTCACGTGGTCGGCCGCCATCTCGGAAAAACCGAAAAACTTAGCACCTCCATATCTCCGAAAGTGCTGAATAGAAAAAATTGAGACATGGCTCATTGTAAAGAACTCTCCATGGGGAACAAAATATGTTAATGATGATGTCATCGGTCACGTGGTTCGGCCGCCATCTTGGAAAAACCAAAAAACTCTGCACCTCCACATCTCCAAAAGTCCTGAAGAGAAAAAATTGAGGTATGGCTCATTGTAAAGAACTCTCCATGGGGAATAAAATATGTTAATGATGACGTCATCGGTCACGTGGTTCGGCCGCCATATTTGTCCTAAATGGCCGATAAAAAAGTACATTCCGGCAAGTCCTCGGTCTCTGACCGATTTTTCATCTGTCTGTTTGTCTGTTTGCAGCACTACGTCTACACCGTTGCACGTAGAATCGCCAAACTTTGCACACGTATTTGTCTTGCCCTCTAATATATTGTGCCCAAATGATGACGTCATCGGTCACGTGGTTCGGCCGCCATCTTGGAAAAACCGAAAAACGTTGCACCTCTATATCTCCAAAAGTAATTAACAGACAAAATCGAGACATGGCTCATTGTAAATAATTCTCCATGGGGAATAAAATATGTTAATGATGACGTCATCGGTCACGTGGTTCGACCGCCATCTTGGAAAAACGGCAAAACTTTGCACCACTATATCTCCAAAAGTGCTGAACAGAAAAAATTGAGACATGGCTCATTGTAAAGAACTCTCCATGGGGAATAAAATATGTAAATGATGACGTCATCAGTCACGTGGTTCGGGCGCCATCTTGGAAAAACGGCAAAACGTTGCGCCACTATATCTCCAAAAGTGCTGAACAGAAAAAATTGAGACATGGCTCATTGTAAAGAACTCTCCATGGGGAATAAAATATGTTAATGATGACGTCATCAGTCACGTGGTCGGCCGCCATCTCGGAAAAACCGAAAAACTTAGCACCTCCATATCTCCGAAAGTGCTGAATAGAAAAAATTGAGACATGGCTCATTGTAAAGAACTCTCCATGGGGAACAAAATATGTTAATGATGATGTCATCGGTCACGTGGTTCGGCCGCCATCTTGGAAAAACCGAAAAACTCTGCACCTCCACATCTCCAAAAGTCCTGAAGAGAAAAAATTGAGGTATGGCTCATTGTAAAGAACTCTCCATGGGGAATAAAATATGTTAATGATGACGTCATCGGTCACGTGGTTCGGCCGCCATATTTGTCCTAAATGGCCGATAAAAAAGTACATTCCGGCAAGTCCTCGGTCTCTGACCGATTTTTCATCTGTCTGTTTGTTACTTGCCGGAAAAATTTTCCGGCAAGTATGTTGATCTGTTCGTTTGTTTGTCTGTTTGTCTGTTTGTCTGTTTGTCTGTCTGTTTGTCTGTTTGCAGCATTGCGTCTACACCGTTGCACGGAGAATCGCCAAACTTTGCACACATAATGGTCTTGCCCTCTAATATACTGTGCCTCAATGATGACGTCATCGGTGACGTGGTTCGGCCGCCATCTTGGAAAAACCGAATAAATTTGCACCTCTATATCTCCGAAAGTACTGAACAGAAAAAATTGAGACATGGCTCATTGTAAAGAACTCTCCATGGGGAATAAAATATGTAAATGATGACGTCATCAGTCACGTGGTTCGGTCGCCATCTTGGAAAAACGGCAAAACGTTGCGCCACTATATCTCCAAAAGTGCTGAACAGAAAAAATTGAGACATGGCTCATTGGAAAGAACTCTCCATGGGGAATAAAATATGTTAATGATGACGTCATATGTCACGTGGTCGGCCGCCATCTTGGAAAAACCGGAAAACGTTACACCTCCATATCTCCGAAAGACCTGAATAGAAAAACTTGGGACGTGGCTCAATGTAAAGAACTCTCCATGGGGAATAAAATATGTTACTGATGACGTCATCAGTCACGTGGTTCGGCCGCCATCTTGGAAAAACCGAAAAACTTAGCACCTCCATATCTCCAAAAGTGCTGAACAGACAAAAATTGAGACATGGCTCATTGTAAAGAAATCTCCATGGGGAATAAAATATGTTAATGATGACCTCATCGGTCACGTGGTTCGGCCGCCATATTTGTCCTAAATGGCCGATAAAAAGTAAATTCCGGCAAGTCCTCGGTCTCTGACCGATTTTTCATCTGTTTGTCTGTCTGTCTGTTTGTCTGTTTGCAGCACTACGTCTACACCGTTGCACGTAGAATCACCAAACTTTGCACACGTATTTGTCTTGCCCTCTAATATACTGTGCCCAAATGATGACGTCATCGGTCACGTGGTTCGGCCGCCATCTTGGAAAAACCGAAAAATTTTGCACCTCGATATCTCAAAGTGCTGAACAGAAAAAATTGAGACATGGCTCATTGTAAAGAACTCTCCATGGGGAATAAAATATGTTAATGATGACGTCATCAGTCACGTGGTTCGGCCGCCATCTTGGGAAAACCGAAAAACGTTGCACCTCCATATCTCCAAAAGTGCTGAACAGAAAAAATGGAGACATGGCTCATTGTGAAGAACTCTCCATGTGGAATAAAATATGTTAATGATGACGTCATCAGTCACGTGGTTCGGCCGCCATCTTGGGAAAACCGAAAAACGTTGCACCACTATATCTCCAAAAGTGCTGAACAGAAAAAATTGAGCCATGGCTCATTGTAAAGAACTCTCCATTGGGAATAAAACATGTTAATGATGACGTCATAGGTCACGTGGTTCGGCCGCCATCTTGGAAAAACGGCAAAACTTTGCACCACTATATCTCTGAATGTACTGAACAGAAAAAATTGAGACATGGCTCATTGTAAAGAACTCTCCATGGGGAATAAAATATGTTAATGATGACGTCATATGTCACGTGGTTCGGCCGCCATCTTGGAAAAACCGGAAAACGTTACACCTCCATATCTCCGAAAGTCCTGAATAGAAAAACTTGGGACGTGGCTCAATGTAAAGAACTCCATGGGGAATAAAATATGTTAATGATGACGTCATCGGTCACGTGGTTCGGCCGCCATCTTGGAAAAACGGGAAAACTTTGCACCACTATATCTCCAAAAGTGCAGAATGGAAAAAATTGAGACATGGCTCATTGTAAAGAACTCTCCATGGGGAATAAAATATGTTAATGATGATGTCATTGGTCACGTGGTTCGGCCGCCATATTTGTCCTAAATGGCCGATAAAAAAGTACATTCCGGCAAGTCCTCGGTCTCTGACCGATTTTTCATCTGTTTGTCTGTCTGTTTGTCTGTTTGCAGCACTACGTCTACACCGTTGCACGGAGAATCGCCAAACTTTGCACACATATTGGTCTTGCCCTGGAATAGACTGTGCCCAATTGATGACGTCATCGGTGACGTGGTTCGGCCGCCATCTTGGAAAAACCGAAAAACTTTGCACTTCTATATCTCCGAAAGTACTGAACAGAAAAAATTGAGACATGGCTCATTGTAAAGAACTCTCCATGGGGAATAAAATATGTTAATGATGACATCATTAGTCACGTGGTCGGCCACCATCTTGGAAAAACGGCAAAACTTTGCACCGCTATATCTCCAAAAGTGCTGAACAGAAAAAATTGAGACATGGCTCATTGGAAAGAACTCTCCATGGGGAATAAAATATGTAAATGATGACGTCATCAGTCACGTGGTTCGGTTGCCATCTTGGAAAAACGGCAAAACGTTGCGCCACTATATCTCCAAAAGTGCTGAACAGAAAAAATTGAGACATGGCTCGTTGGAAAGAACTCTCCATGGGGAATAAAATATGTTAATGATGACGTCATCGGTCACGTGGTTCGGCCACCATCTTGGAAAAAACGAAAATTTTTGCACCTCCATATCTCCGAAAGTCCTGAACAGAAAAAATTGAGGCATGGCTCGTTGGAAAGAACTCTCCATGGGGAATAAAATATGTTAATGATGATGTCATCGGTCACGTAGTTCGGCCGCCATCTTGGAAAAACGGAAAAACTTTGTACCACGAAAGCTCCAAAAGTGCTGAACAGAAAAAATTGAGACATGGCTCATTGTAAAGAACTCTCCATGGGGAATAAAATATGTTAATGATGATGTCATGTGTCACGTGGTTCGGCCGCCATCTTGGAAAAACCGAAAAACCTCGCACCTCCATATCTCCGAAAGTGCTGAATAGAAAAAATTGAGAAATGGCTCATTGTAAAGAACTCTCCATGTGGAATAAAATATGTTAATGATGACGTCATCTGTCACGTGGTTCGCCCGCCATCTTGGAAAAACCGAAAAACCTCGCACCTCCATATCTCCGAAAGTGCTGAATAGAAAAAATTGAGAAATGGCTCATTGTAAACAACTCTCCATGGGGAATAAACTATGTTAATGATGACATCATCGGTCACGTGGTTCGGCCGCCATATTTGTCCTAAATGGCCAATAAAAAAGTACATTCCGGCAAGTCCTCGGTCTCTGACCGATTTTTCATCTGTTTGTCTGTTTGTCTGTTTGCAGCACTACGTCTACACCGTTGCACGTAGAATCACCAAACTTTGCACACGTATTTGTCTTGCCCTCTAATATACTGTGCCCAAATGATGACGTCATCGGTCACGTGGTTCGGCCGCCATCTTGGAAAAACCGAAAAATTTTGCACCTCGATATCTCAAATTGCTGAACAGAAAAAATTGAGACATGGCTCATTGTAAAGAACTCTCCATGGGGAATAAAATATGTTAATGATGACGTCATATGTCACGTGGTCGGCCGCCATCTTGGAAAAACGGCAAAATTTGCACCTCTATATCTCCAAAAGTGCTGAACAGAAAAAATTGAGACATGGCTCATTGTAAAGAACTCTCCATGAGGAATATAATTTGTTAATGATGACGTCATAGGTCACGTAGTTCGGCCGCCATCTTGAAAAAACCGAAAACAGCACCTCCATATCTGCAAAAATGCTGAATAGAAAAAATTGAGACATAGCTCATTGTAAAGAACTCTCCATGGGGAATATAATTTGTTAATGATGACGTCATAGGTCACGTGGTTCGGCCGCCATCTTGAAAAAACCGAAAAAATTAGCACCTCCATATCTGCAAAAGTGCTGAATAGAAAAAATTGAGACATGGCTCATTGTAAAGAACTCTCCATGGGGAATAAAATATGTTAATGATGACATCATCGGTCACGTGGTTCGGCCGCCATCTTTGAAAAACCGTAAAACTTTGCACCTCCATATCTCCGAAAGTGCTGAACAGAAAAAATTGAGACATGGCTCATTGCAACGAACTCTCCATGTCGAATAAAATAAGTTAATGATGACATCATTGGTCACGTGGTTCCGCTGCCATCTTGGAAAAACCGAAAAACTTAGCACCTCTGTATCTCCGAAAGTGCTGAATAGAAAAAATTGAGACGTGGCTCATTGCAAAGAACTCTCCATGGGGAATAAAATATGTTAATGATGACGTCATCAGTCACGTGGTTCGGCCGCCATATTTGTCCTAAATGGCCGATAAAAAAGTACATTCCGGCAAGTCCTCAGTCTCTGACCGATTTTTCATCTGTCTGTTTGTCTGTTTGTCTGTCTGTCTTTGCAGCACTACGTCTACACCGTTGCACGTAGAATCGCCAAACTTTGCACACATTTGTCGTGCCCTGGAATAGACTGTGCCCAATTTATGATGTCATCGGTCACGTGGTTCGGCCGCCACCTTGGAATAACCGAAAAACTTTGCACCTCCATATCTCCAAAAGTGCTGAATAGAACAAATTGAGACATGGCTCATTTTAAAGAACTCTCCACGCGGAATAAAATATGTTAATGATGAAGTCATCGGTCACGTGGTTCGGCCGCCATCTTGAAAAAACCGAATAACTTAACACCTCTATCTCCAAAAGTGCTGAATAGAAAAAATTGAGACATGGCTCGTTGTAAAGCACTCTCCATGGGGAATAAAATATGTTAATTATGTCGTCATCAGTTACGTGGTTCGGCCGCCATATTTGTCCTAAATGGCCGATAAAAAAGTAAATTCCGGCAAGTCCTCGGTCTCTGACCGATTTTTCATCTGTCTGTTTGTCTGTTTGTCTGTCTGTTTGTCTGTTTGCAGCACTACGTCTACACCGTTGCACGTAGAATCGCCAAACTTTGCACACGTATTTGTCTTGGCCTCTAATATATTGTGCCCAAATGATGACGTCATCGGTCACGTGGTTCGGCCGCCATCTTGGAAAAACCGAAAAACGTTGCACCTCTATATCTCCAAAAGTAATTAACAGACAAAATCGAGACATGGCTCATTGTAAATAATTCTCCATGGGGAATAAAATATGTTAATGATGACGTCATCGGTCACGTGGTTCGACCGCCATCTTGGAAAAACGGCAAAACTTTGCACCACTATATCTCCAAAAGTGCTGAACAGAAAAAATTGAGACATGGCTCATTGTAAAGAACTCTCCATGGGGAATAAAATATGTAAATGATGACGTCATCAGTCACGTGGTTCGGGCGCCATCTTGGAAAAACGGCAAAACGTTGCGCCACTATATCTCCAAAAGTGCTGAACAGAAAAAATTGAGACATGGCTCATTGTAAAGAACTCTCCATGGGGAATAAAATATGTTAATGATGACGTCATATGTCACGTGGTCGGCCGCCATCTTGGAAAAACGGCAAAAATTTGCACCACTATATCTCCAAAAGTGCTGAACAGAAAAAATTGAGACATGGCTCATTGTAAAGAACTCTCCATGGGGAATAAAATATGTTAATGATGACGTCATCAGTCACGTGGTCGGCCGCCATCTCGGAAAAACCGAAAAACTTAGCACCTCCATATCTCCGAAAGTGCTGAATAGAAAAAATTGAGACATGGCTCATTGTAAAGAACTCTCCATGGGGAACAAAATATGTTAATGATGATGTCATCGGTCACGTGGTTCGGCCGCCATCTTGGAAAAACCGAAAAACTCTGCACCTCCACATCTCCAAAAGTCCTGAAGAGAAAAAATTGAGGTATGGCTCATTGTAAAGAACTCTCCATGGGGAATAAAATATGTTAATGATGACGTCATCGGTCACGTGGTTCGGCCGCCATATTTGTCCTAAATGGCCGATAAAAAAGTACATTCCGGCAAGTCCTCGGTCTCTGACCGATTTTTCATCTGTCTGTTTGTCTGTTTGCAGCACTACGTCTACACCGTTGCACGTAGAATCGCCAAACTTTGCACACGTATTTGTCTTGCCCTCTAATATATTGTGCCCAAATGATGACGTCATCGGTCACGTGGTTCGGCCGCCATCTTGGAAAAACCGAAAAACGTTGCACCTCTATATCTCCAAAAGTAATTAACAGACAAAATCGAGACATGGCTCATTGTAAATAATTCTCCATGGGGAATAAAATATGTTAATGATGACGTCATCGGTCACGTGGTTCGACCGCCATCTTGGAAAAACGGCAAAACTTTGCACCACTATATCTCCAAAAGTGCTGAACAGAAAAAATTGAGACATGGCTCATTGTAAAGAACTCTCCATGGGGAATAAAATATGTAAATGATGACGTCATCAGTCACGTGGTTCGGGCGCCATCTTGGAAAAACGGCAAAACGTTGCGCCACTATATCTCCAAAAGTGCTGAACAGAAAAAATTGAGACATGGCTCATTGTAAAGAACTCTCCATGGGGAATAAAATATGTTAATGATGACGTCATCAGTCACGTGGTCGGCCGCCATCTCGGAAAAACCGAAAAACTTAGCACCTCCATATCTCCGAAAGTGCTGAATAGAAAAAATTGAGACATGGCTCATTGTAAAGAACTCTCCATGGGGAACAAAATATGTTAATGATGATGTCATCGGTCACGTGGTTCGGCCGCCATCTTGGAAAAACCGAAAAACTCTGCACCTCCACATCTCCAAAAGTCCTGAAGAGAAAAAATTGAGGTATGGCTCATTGTAAAGAACTCTCCATGGGGAATAAAATATGTTAATGATGACGTCATCGGTCACGTGGTTCGGCCGCCATATTTGTCCTAAATGGCCGATAAAAAAGTACATTCCGGCAAGTCCTCGGTCTCTGACCGATTTTTCATCTGTCTGTTTGTTACTTGCCGGAAAAATTTTCCGGCAAGTATGTTGATCTGTTCGTTTGTTTGTCTGTTTGTCTGTTTGTCTGTTTGTCTGTCTGTTTGTCTGTTTGCAGCATTGCGTCTACACCGTTGCACGGAGAATCGCCAAACTTTGCACACATAATGGTCTTGCCCTCTAATATACTGTGCCTCAATGATGACGTCATCGGTGACGTGGTTCGGCCGCCATCTTGGAAAAACCGAATAAATTTGCACCTCTATATCTCCGAAAGTACTGAACAGAAAAAATTGAGACATGGCTCATTGTAAAGAACTCTCCATGGGGAATAAAATATGTAAATGATGACGTCATCAGTCACGTGGTTCGGTCGCCATCTTGGAAAAACGGCAAAACGTTGCGCCACTATATCTCCAAAAGTGCTGAACAGAAAAAATTGAGACATGGCTCATTGGAAAGAACTCTCCATGGGGAATAAAATATGTAAATGATGACGTCATCAGTCACGTGGTTCGGTTGCCATCTTGGAAAAACGGCAAAACGTTGCGCCACTATATCTCCAAAAGTGCTGAACAGAAAAAATTGAGACATGGCTCATTGGAAAGAACTCTCCATGGGGAATAAAATATGTTAATGATGACGTCATATGTCACGTGGTCGGCCGCCATCTTGGAAAAACCGGAAAACGTTACACCTCCATATCTCCGAAAGACCTGAATAGAAAAACTTGGGACGTGGCTCAATGTAAAGAACTCTCCATGGGGAATAAAATATGTTACTGATGACGTCATCAGTCACGTGGTTCGGCCGCCATCTTGGAAAAACCGAAAAACTTAGCACCTCCATATCTCCAAAAGTGCTGAACAGACAAAAATTGAGACATGGCTCATTGTAAAGAAATCTCCATGGGGAATAAAATATGTTAATGATGACCTCATCGGTCACGTGGTTCGGCCGCCATATTTGTCCTAAATGGCCGATAAAAAGTAAATTCCGGCAAGTCCTCGGTCTCTGACCGATTTTTCATCTGTTTGTCTGTCTGTCTGTTTGTCTGTTTGCAGCACTACGTCTACACCGTTGCACGTAGAATCACCAAACTTTGCACACGTATTTGTCTTGCCCTCTAATATACTGTGCCCAAATGATGACGTCATCGGTCACGTGGTTCGGCCGCCATCTTGGAAAAACCGAAAAATTTTGCACCTCGATATCTCAAAGTGCTGAACAGAAAAAATTGAGACATGGCTCATTGTAAAGAACTCTCCATGGGGAATAAAATATGTTAATGATGACGTCATCAGTCACGTGGTTCGGCCGCCATCTTGGGAAAACCGAAAAACGTTGCACCTCCATATCTCCAAAAGTGCTGAACAGAAAAAATGGAGACATGGCTCATTGTGAAGAACTCTCCATGTGGAATAAAATATGTTAATGATGACGTCATCAGTCACGTGGTTCGGCCGCCATCTTGGGAAAACCGAAAAACGTTGCACCACTATATCTCCAAAAGTGCTGAACAGAAAAAATTGAGCCATGGCTCATTGTAAAGAACTCTCCATTGGGAATAAAACATGTTAATGATGACGTCATAGGTCACGTGGTTCGGCCGCCATCTTGGAAAAACGGCAAAACTTTGCACCACTATATCTCTGAATGTACTGAACAGAAAAAATTGAGACATGGCTCATTGTAAAGAACTCTCCATGGGGAATAAAATGTGTTAATGATGACGTCATATGTCACGTGGTTCGGCCGCCATCTTGGAAAAACCGGAAAACGTTACACCTCCATATCTCCGAAAGTCCTGAATAGAAAAACTTGGGACGTGGCTCAATGTAAAGAACTCCATGGGGAATAAAATATGTTAATGATGACGTCATCGGTCACGTGGTTCGGCCGCCATCTTGGAAAAACGGGAAAACTTTGCACCACTATATCTCCAAAAGTGCAGAATGGAAAAAATTGAGACATGGCTCATTGTAAAGAACTCTCCATGGGGAATAAAATATGTTAATGATGATGTCATTGGTCACGTGGTTCGGCCGCCATATTTGTCCTAAATGGCCGATAAAAAAGTACATTCCGGCAAGTCCTCGGTCTCTGACCGATTTTTCATCTGTTTGTCTGTCTGTTTGTCTGTTTGCAGCACTACGTCTACACCGTTGCACGGAGAATCGCCAAACTTTGCACACATATTGGTCTTGCCCTGGAATAGACTGTGCCCAATTGATGACGTCATCGGTGACGTGGTTCGGCCGCCATCTTGGAAAAACCGAAAAACTTTGCACTTCTATATCTCCGAAAGTACTGAACAGAAAAAATTGAGACATGGCTCATTGTAAAGAACTCTCCATGGGGAATAAAATATGTTAATGATGACATCATTAGTCACGTGGTCGGCCACCATCTTGGAAAAACGGCAAAACTTTGCACCGCTATATCTCCAAAAGTGCTGAACAGAAAAAATTGAGACATGGCTCATTGTAAAGAACTCTCCATGGGGAATAAAATATGTTAATGATGACGTCATTAGTCACGTGGTCGGCCGCCATCTTGGAAAAACGGAAAAACCTAGCACCTCCATATCTCCGAAAGTGCTGAATAGAAAAAATTGAGACATGGCTCATTGTAAAGAACTCCATGGGGAATAAAATATGTTAATGATGATGTCATCGGTCACGTGGTTCGGCCGCCATCTTGGAAAAACCGAAAAACTCTGCACCTCCACATCTCCAAAAGTCCTGAATGGAAAAAATTGAGACATGGCTCATTGTAAAGAACTCTCCATGGGGAATAAAATATGTTAACGATGACGTCATCGGTCACGTGGTTCGGCCGCCATATTTGTCCTAAATGGCCGATAAAAAAGTACATTCCGGCAAGTCCTCGGTCTCTGACCGATTTTTCATCTGTTTGTCTGTCTGTCTGTTTGCAGCACTGCGTCTACACCGTTGCACGGAGAATCGCCAAACTTTGCACACATATTCGTCTTGCCCTGGAATAGACTGTGCCCAATTTATGACGTCATCGGTCACGTGGTTCGGCCGCCATCTTGGAAAAACCGAAAACTTTGCACCTCAACATCTCCGAAAGTGCTGAATTGAAAGAAATTGAGACATGGCTCATTGTAAAGAACTCTCCATGGGGAATAAAATATGTTAATGATGACGTCATAGGTCACGTGGTTCGGCCGCCATCCTGGAAAAACCGAAAAACTTTGCACCTCCATATCTCCAAAAGTGCTGAATAGAAAAAATTGAGACATGACTCATTGTAAAGAACTCCATGGGGAATAAAATATGTTAATGATGACGTCATCGGTCACGTGGTTCGGCCGCCATTTTGGAAAAACCGAAAAACTTAGCACCTCTGAATCTCCGAAAGTGCTGTAAAGAAAAAATTGAGACATGGCTCATTGTAAAGAACTCTCCATGGGGAATAAAATATGTTAATGATGATGTCATAGGTCACGCGGTTCGGCCGCCATATTTGTCCTAAATGGCCGATAAAAAAGTAAATTCCGGCAAGTCCTCGGTCTCTGACCGATTTTTCATCTGTCTGTCTTTGTGTGCAGCACTATGCCTACACCGTTGCACGTAGAATCGCCAAACTTTACACACATATTTGTCTTGCCCTGGAATAGACTGTGCCCAATTTTTAACACTCTCGGCCCAAGGCCTCCATTATGACGTCATAATTTGATAATTTGACAAGTACAAAACTTCATCCAATCAAGATGCAATTTCTTGAGCGACATGACGGCATAAACTGGTGGAGAAAATAATTATTATTATGACGTCATCGGTCACGTGGTTCGGCCGCCATCTTGGAAAAACCGAAAAACTTCACCCTTGGGGAAAAACTTCACTGAATCTTCACCCTTGAGAGATCGGGTGAAAAGTGATATATAACATGATATTTAAAAATGTTATGGACGAGTTATGACAACTTGGTGGATGAGTTGGTGAGGTGGCAAGAACAAGCCGAATCGATTTTGGTTCAGGTCCAAATCCAGATCCAGCCTATCAGTGGGATACAAAACAAACTGTTCCGCTTGGCGGAGGTATGCACTCTACCGAGTGCCTTTCTAGTTGGTTGCATGTATTTTAAGCTTATTTTTGCAGGACAATATCCTATTTTTCTGAGTCGTTTATTATTTTTATTATTTTTATCCCATTTCTTAAACCTTGTGTGGTGCAGCTACTTTAATGTAGCATTGAACTTTACAATCTAATCCAAATCTGATTTATTAATTGTAATTCTGCTGATTGTTGTTATTGAAGTACACAAATGTCCTTCCAATTAGTTGATTCTCTGTCAACCCTCAACCCCCAGAGAACAATAGCTTTAACATATTAAATATATTATTTGAGGTTAAAAAGATTGTTATTTTCTTACTCGAGGGTCTTCAGTACAGTATAGGAACCAGATTTGTTTGTCATGAATGATCAATACAACATACAACAACATGCATTTTAAGGCCATTTTCCCTGCGAGAGCGGGGGTTACCCTTGCGGTCCCCATGACGATCGTCTCCATTTTGCCCTATTTTCTGCATCTCTCCTTGTTAACCCCCTTGCCCGCATTTCTTTTTCCACCATCTTTAGCCAAGTCTTTCTCGGTCTTCCCCGTCCTCTACTTCCTTCTACATTCATTTCCATCACTTTTATCAACCAGTCACTTTCATCCTTCCTCAACACATGACCAAACCATCTCACCCTGTTCCTCTTCACAGCATCAATCACAGGCTCTATTCCCATCATCTTTCGCAATTCATCATTTGTCTTCCTCTCTCTCAACGATATTCCGCACATCCACCGAACCATTCGCATTTCCACCCTTTCCAGCCTTCATTGCTGCTCTGCGTTCGTTACCCATGTCTGGCTCCCATAAATCGTAACACTTCTCACACATGCAGCATACACCTTTCCCTTTAGCTTCAACGACACTCCCCTCCTCATCAGCACGCCACTCAGTTCCCAAAACTTCTTCCATGCACATCTCACTCGAGCAACCGTTGCCGAGTCTGATCCACCTTCTCCATTCAGCATGTCTCCAAGGTAGCAAAATGTTTTCACACCTTCCAGCTTCATGCTGTCTCCAAGATCCAACTCAACATTTCCTCCATCTGCAGCTCCCTCTGTGCACAACTTACATTTGAATGTAGCTGCCACACTGGTTAATGACCCTCTCAGACCACTACATTTTTGATGAATCCACTCAGCGCACATTGTACATTGAATGGAGTTCACTCTGACACCCTTCCTGCACACAGCACATGGCCACTTCCCAGTTCTTTCCACCTCACCATATGCTTTACCACTTGCCATCACCTTCGTCTTTCTGATATTCACCTTCAGACCTTTTGTCTCCATACATTCCTTCCACTTGTTCATCATTTCCTTCAGTCCATCCATACTTTCCGCAATCAACACCAGATCATCTGCATACAACAACTCCCACGGTAAACCCTCCTTTACGTTCTGAGCCAGCACCTCCATCACAGCTACAAATAGTAGTGGACTTGGTACCGACCCCTGATGCACTCCCACCTTCACCTCAAACTCCCCACTGTTCCCATCCTTCGTCCTTACAGCTGTGCGTGCTCCTTTGTACATTGCCGTCACTACTCTGATCAACCATTCCTCCACTCCTAACTTCCTCAATGCCCATATCTATACTTTGCGTGGAACCTTATCGAATGCTTTCTCCAGATCAACAAACCCAAGAAACAACTTCTTCCTCTTCTCCATGTACTTCTCCTGCTGCAACTGCCTCACAATAAAGAGCGCGTCTGTCGTTCCTCTTCCTGGCATAAATCCAAACTGCATTTCGTCGATCTTCACCTTCTTCCTTATCCTCCTCTCCAACACCCTTTCCAATACCTTCATTCCATGCTTGTGAATGATCAATGAGAAATTTATTTCATGATATATGTATGCCAGGTTAATGCCAAGTCACCACTGGAAGCACCACTTGAAATGTGGTCATGGCCAGTTGAACCTTGGTCGAGGTTACACATTGATCATGCTGGACCTTTGTTAGACAAGTTGTTCCTTGTCGTCATTGATGCCCACTCAAAGTGGATTGAGGCTGTTGTTGTACCCTCTACAGGCTCGGGCATTACAATCGAAACCCTACGCAGTATGTTCGCCATTCATGGTATTGCTGATTGCATTGCATCGGACAACGGCTCATCTTATACCAGTACAGAGTTCCTGAGCTTTTGCATGCAAAATGGCATCAAACATTATACCCTTTGCTCCATACACGACTGCCAGCAACGACCAGGCTAAGAGGGCCGTTCAGATTGTGAAGAGTGGACTAAAGTGTGTTACGGAAGGGACCATACGAACTCGCTTGGCCAGAGTCCTCTTGAGTTATCGCACATGGCCACATCAGACTGGTCGTTCTCCTGCATCAATGTTAATGGCCTCAGAGAGCTCTTTTGATCTAGGCATGGTGACGCCGCACACGACAACAACAAAGAGCAAACAAAACGAAATGTCTGAGGTTTAAATAAGACAGGTTCCTCCAAGATCCTCTCTAACGATGTTCTAATCATTTGCACCTGAGCTTGTGCACCTGATTCTAATTTTAGGTATTTGAAGTAGTGATAAATGTAGGGGTGTACTTACTTTTTCCACATGCGAAATTTGCATTTATGTTTATTACTTGCCGGAAAATTTTTTCCGGCAAGTATGTTGATCTGTTCGTTACTTGCCGGAAAAGATTCCGGCAAGTATGTTGATCTGTTCGTTTGTTACTTGCCGGAAAAATTTTCCGGCAAGTATGTTGATCTGTTCGTTTGTTACTTGCCGGAAAAATTTTCCGGCAAGTATGTTGATCTGTTCGTTTGTTTGTCTGTCTGTCTGTTTGTCTGTCTGTTTGTCTGTCTGTTTGTCTGTTTGCAGCACTGCGTCTACACCGTTGCACGGAGAATCGCCAAACTTTGCACACATAATGGTCTTGCCCTCTAATATACTGTGCCTCAATGATGACGTCATCAGTGACGTGGTTCGGCCGCCATCTTGGAAAAACCGAATAAATTTGCACCTCTATATCTCCGAAAGTACTGAACAGAAAAAATTGAGACATGGCTCATTGTAAAGAACTCTCCATGGGGAATAAAATATGTTAATGATGACGTCATATGTCACGTGGTCGGCCGCCATCTTGGAAAAACGGCAAAAATTTGCACCACTATATCTCCAAAAGTGCTGAACAGAAAAAATTGAGACATGGCTCATTGTAAAGAACTCTCCATGGGGAATAAAATATGTAAATGATGACGTCATCAGTCACGTGGTTCGGTCGCCATCTTGGAAAAACGGCAAATCGTTGTTTGTTTGTCTGTCTGTCTGTTTGTCTGTCTGTTTGTCTGTCTGTTTGTCTGTTTGCAGCACTGCGTCTACACCGTTGCACGGAGAATCGCCAAACTTTGCACACATAATGGTCTTGCCCTCTAATATACTGTGCCTCAATGATGACGTCATCAGTGACGTGGTTCGGCCGCCATCTTGGAAAAACCGAATAAATTTGCACCTCTATATCTCCGAAAGTACTGAACAGAAAAAATTGAGACATGGCTCATTGTAAAGAACTCTCCATGGGGAATAAAATATGTTAATGATGACGTCATATGTCACGTGGTCGGCCGCCATCTTGGAAAAACGGCAAAACTTTGCACCACTATATCTCCAAAAGTGCTGAACAGAAAAAATTGAGACATGGCTCATTGTAAAGAACTCTCCATGGGGAATAAAATATGTTAATGATGACGTCATCAGTCGCGTGGTCGGCCGCCATCTTGGAAAAACCGAAAAACCTAGCACCTCCATAACTCCGAAAGTGCTGAATAGAAAAAATTGAGACATGGCTCATTGTAAAGAACTCTCCATGGGGAATAAAATATGTTAATGATGATGTCATATGTCACGTGGTCGGCCGCCATCTTGGAAAAACGGCAAAACTTTGCACCGCTATATCTCTAAAAGTGCTGAACAGAAAAAATTGAGACATGGCTCATTGTAAAGAACTCTCCATGGGGAATAAAATTTGTTAATGATGACGTCATATGTCACGTGGTTCGGCCGCCATCTTGGAAAAACCAAAAAAATTTGCACCTCCATATCTCTGAATGTGCTGAATAGAAAAAATTGAGACATGGCTCATTGTAAAGAACTCTCCATGTGGAATAAAACATGTTAATGATGACGTCATCGGTCACGTGGTCCGGCCGCCATCTTGGAAAAACCGAAAAACGTTGCACCTCCAGTGCTGAATAGAAAAAATTGAGACATGGCTCATTGTAAAGAACTCTCCATGGGGAATAAAATATGTTAATAATGACGTCATCGGTCACGTGGTTCGGCCGCCATCTTGGAAAAACCAAAAAACTTAGCACCTCGATATATCTCCGGAAGTGCTGAATAGAAAAAATTGAGAGGTGGCTCATTGTAAAGAACTCTCCATGGGGAATAAAATATGTTAATGATGACGTCATAGGTCACGTGGTTCGGCCGCCATCTTGGAAAAACCGAAAAACTTAGCACCTCCATATCTCCAAAAGTGCTGAATAGAAAAAATTGAGACATGGCTCATTGCAAAGAAATCTCCATGGGGAATAAAATATGTTAATGATTATACCATCGGTCACGTGGTTCGGCCGCCATCTTGGAAAAACGGGAAAACTTTGCACCACTATATCTCCAAAAGTGCAGAATGGAAAAAATTGAGACATGGCTCATTGTAAAGAACTCCATGGGGAATAAAATATGTTAATGATGACCTCATCGGTCACGTGGTTCGGCCGCCATATTTGTCCTAAATGGCCGATTAAAAAAGGACATTCCGGCAAGTCCTCGGTCTCTGACCGATTTTTCATTACTTGCCGGAAAAATTTTCCGGCAAGTATGTTGATCTGTTCGTTTGTTTGTCTGTCTGTCTGTTTGTCTGTCTGTTTGTCTGTCTGTTTGTCTGTTTGCAGCACTGCGTCTACACCGTTGCACGGAGAATCGCCAAACTTTGCACACATAATGGTCTTGCCCTCTAATATACTGTGCCTCAATGATGACGTCATCAGTGACGTGGTTCGGCCGCCATCTTGGATAAACCGAATAAATTTGCACCTCTATATCTCCGAAAGTACTGAACAGAAAAAATTGAGACATGGCTCATTGTAAAGAACTCTCCATGGGGAATAAAATATGTTAATGATGACGTCATATGTCACGTGGTCGGCCGCCATCTTGGAAAAACGGCAAAAATTTGCACCACTATATCTCCAAAAGTGCTGAACAGAAAAAATTGAGACATGGCTCATTGTAAAGAACTCTCCATGGGGAATAAAATATGTAAATGATGACGTCATCAGTCACGTGGTTCGGTCGCCATCTTGGAAAAACGGCAAATCGTTGCGCCACTATATCTCCAAAAGTGCTGAACAGAAAAAATTGAGACATGGCTCATTGGAAAGAACTCTCCATGGGGAATAAAATATGTTAATGATGACGTCATATGTCACGTGGTCGGCCGCCATCTTGGAAAAACGGCAAAACTTTGCACCACTATATCTCCAAAAGTGCTGAACAGAATAATTGAGACATGGCTCATTGTAAAGAACTCTCCATGGGGAATAAAATATGTTAATGATGACGTCATCAGTCACGTGGTCGGCCGCCATCTTGGAAAAACGGCAAAACTTTGCACCACAAAATCTCCAAAAGTGCTGAACAGAAAAAATTGAGACATGGCTCATTGTAAAGAACTCTCCATGGGGAATAAAATATGTTAATGATGACGTCATCAGTCACGTGGTCGGCCGCCATCTTGGAAAAATGGCAAAAATTTTCACCACTATATCTCCAAAAGTGCTGAACAGAAAAAATTGAGACATGGCTCATTGTAAAGAACTCTCCATGGGGAATAAAACATGTTAATGATGACGTCATATGTCACGTGGTCGGCCGCCATCTTGGAAAAACGGCAAAACTTTGTTCCACTGTATCTCCAAAAGTGCTGAACAGATAAAATTGAGACATGGCTCATTGTAAAGAACTCTCCATGGGGAATAAAACATGTTAATGATGACGTCATCGGTCAAGTGCTTCTGCCGCCAGCTTGGAAAATCCGAAAAACTTTGCACCTCCATATCTCCGAAAGTCCTGAATAGAAAAACTTGGGACGTGGCTCAATGTAAAGAACTCTCCATGGGGAATAAAATATGTTAATGATGACGTCATCAGTCACGTGGTTCGGCCGCCATATTTGTCCTAAATGGCCAATAAAAAAGTACATTCCGGCAAGTCCTCGGTCTCTGACCGATTTTTCATTTGTCTGTCTGTCTGTTTGTCTGTCTGTTTGTCTGTCTGTTTGTCTGTTTGCAGCACTGCGTCTACACCGTTGCACGGAGAATCGCCAAACTTTGCACACATAATGGTCTTGCCCTCTAATATACTGTGCCTCAATGATGACGTCATCAGTGACGTGGTTCGGCCGCCATCTTGGATAAACCGAATAAATTTGCACCTCTATATCTCCGAAAGTACTGAACAGAAAAAATTGAGACATGGCTCATTGTAAAGAACTCTCCATGGGGAATAAAATATGTTAATGATGACGTCATATGTCACGTGGTCGGCCGCCATCTTGGAAAAACGGCAAAAATTTGCACCACTATATCTCCAAAAGTGCTGAACAGAAAAAATTGAGACATGGCTCATTGTAAAGAACTCTCCATGGGGAATAAAATATGTAAATGATGACGTCATCAGTCACGTGGTTCGGTCGCCATCTTGGAAAAACGGCAAATCGTTGCGCCACTATATCTCCAAAAGTGCTGAACAGAAAAAATTGAGACATGGCTCATTGGAAAGAACTCTCCATGGGGAATAAAATATGTTAATGATGACGTCATATGTCACGTGGTCGGCCGCCATCTTGGAAAAACGGCAAAACTTTGCACCACTATATCTCCAAAAGTGCTGAACAGAATAATTGAGACATGGCTCATTGTAAAGAACTCTCCATGGGGAATAAAATATGTTAATGATGACGTCATCAGTCACGTGGTCGGCCGCCATCTTGGAAAAACGGCAAAACTTTGCACCACAAAATCTCCAAAAGTGCTGAACAGAAAAAATTGAGACATGGCTCATTGTAAAGAACTCTCCATGGGGAATAAAATATGTTAATGATGACGCCATCGGTCACGTGGTTCGGCCGCCATCTTGGAAAAATGGGAAAACTTTGCACCTCAACATCTCCGAAAGTGCTGAAATGAAAAAATTGAGACATGGCTCATTGTAAAGAACTCTCCATGGGGAATAAAATATGTTAATGATGACGTCATATGTCACGTGGTCGGCCGCCATCTTGGAAAAACGGCAAAACTTTGTTCCACTGTATCTCCAAAAGTGCTGAACAGATAAAATTGAGACATGGCTCATTGGAAAGAACTCTCCAGGGGGAATAAAATAAGTTAATGATGACGTCATCGGTCACGTGGTTCGGCCGCCATCTTGGAAAATCCGAAAAACGTTGCACCTCTATCTCCAAAAGTGCTGAACAGAAAAAATTGAGACATGGCTCATTGGAAAGAACTCTCCAGGGGGAATAAAATATGTTAATGATGTCGTCATCGGTCACGTGGTTCGGCCGCCATCTTGGAAAATCCGAAAAACGTTGCACCTCTATCTCCAAAAGTGCTGAACAGAAAAAATTGAGACATGGCTCATTGTAAAGAACTCTCCGTGGGGAATAAAATATGTTAATGATGATGTCATCGGTCAGGTGGTTCAGCCGCCATATTTGTCCTAAATGGCCGATAAAAAAGTAAATTCCGGCAAGTCCTCGGTCTCTGACCGATTTTTCATTTGTCTGTTTGTCTGTCTGTTTGTCTGTTTGCAGCACTACGTCCACACCGTTGCACGTAGAATCGCCAAACTTTGCACACGTATTTGGCTTGCCCTCTAATATACTGTGCCCAAATGATGATGTCATCGGTCACGTGGTTTGGCCGCGATCTTGGAAAAACCGAAAAAATTTGCACCGCTATATCTCCGAAAGTACTGAACAGAAAAAATTGAGACATGGCTCATTGTGAAGAACTCTCCATGGGGAATAAAATGTGTTAATGTAGACGTCATCAGTCACGTGGTCGGCCGCCATCTTGGAAAAACGGCAAAACTTTGCACCTCCATATCTCTGAAAGTACTGAATAGAAAAAATTGAGACATGGCTCATTGTAAAGAACTCTCCATGGGGAATAAAATATGTGAATTATGACGTCATCAGTCACGTGGTCGGCCGCCATCTTGGAAAAACAGCAAAAATTTGCACCACTATATCTCCAAAAGTGCTAAATAGAAAAAATTGAGACGTGGCTCATTGGAAAGAACTCTCCATGGGGAATGAAATATGTTAATGATGATGTCATCAGTCACGTGGTTCGGCCGCCATCTTGGAAAAACTTTGCACCTCGATATCTCCGGAAGTGCTGAATAGAAAAAATTGAGACATGGCTCATTGTAAAGAACTCTCCATGGGGAATAAAATATGTTAATGATGACGTCATCGGTCACGTGGTTCGGCCGCCATCTTGGAAAAACTTTGCACCTCGATATCTCCGGAAGTGCTGAATAGAAAAAATTGAGACATGGCTCATTGGAAAGAACTCTCCATGGGGAATAAAATATGTTAATGATGACGTCATCGGTCACGTGTTTCGGCCGCCATCTTGGAAAAACCGAAAAGGGTGGCACCTCGATCTCCGAAAGTGCTGAATAGAAAAAATTGAGACATGGCTCATTGTAAAGAACTCTCCATGGGGAATAAAATATGTTATTGATGACGTCATCGTTCACGTGTTTCGGCCGCCATATTTGTCCAAAATGGCCGATAAAAAAGTACATTCCGGCAAGTCCTCGGTCTCTGACCGATTTTTCATCTGTCTGTCTGTTTGTCTGTCTGTCTGTGTCTGTTTGTCTGTTTGCAGCACTACGTCTACACCGTTGCACGTAGAATCGCCAAACTTTGCACATGTATTTGTCTTGCCCTCTAATATATTGTGCCCAAATGATGACGTCATCAGTCACGTTGTTCGGCCGCCATCTTGGAAAAACCGAAAAACGTTGCACCTCCATATCTCCGAAAGTGCTGAATAGAAAAAATTGAGACATGGCTCATTGTAAAGAACTCTCCATGTGGAATAAAATATGTTAATGATGTCATCTGTCACGTGGTTCGCCCGCCATCTTGGAAAAACCTAAAAACTTTGCAATTCCACATCTCCAAAAGTCCTGAGTAGAAAAAATTGAGACATGGCTCATTGTAAACAACTCTCCACGGGGAATAAAATATGTTAATGATGACATCATCGGTCACGTGGTTCGGCCGCCATATTTGTCCGAAATGGCCGATAAAAAAGTACATTCCGGCAAGTCCTCGGTCTCTGACCGATTTTTCATCTGTTTGTCTGTCTGTTTGTCTGTTTGCAGCACTGCGTCTACACCGTTGCACGGAGAATCGCCAAACTTTGCACACATAATGGTCTTGCCCTCTAATATACTGTGCCTCAATGATGACGTCATCGGTGACGTGGTTCGGCCGCCATCTTGGAAAAACCGAATAAATTTGCACCTCTATATCTCCGAAAGTACTGAACAGAAAAAATTGAGACATGGCTCATTGTAAAGAACTCTCCATGGGGAATAAAATATGTTAATGATGACGTCATATGTCACGTGGTCGGCCGCCATCTTGGAAAAACGGCAAAAATTTGCACCACTATATCTCCAAAAGTGCTGAACAGAAAAAATTGAGACATGGCTCATTGTAAAGAACTCTCCATGGGGAATAAAATATGTTAATGATGACGTCATCAGTCACGTGGTCGGCCGCCATCTTGGAAAAACCGAAAAACTTAGCACCTCCATATCTCCGAAAGTGCTGAATAGAAAAAATTGAGACATGGCTCATTGTAAAGAACTCTCCATGGGGAACAAAATATGTTAATGATGATGTCATCGGTCACGTGGTTCGGCCGCCATCTTGGAAAAACCGAAAAACTCTGCACCTCCACATCTCCAAAAGTCCTGAATAGAAAAAATTGAGGTATGGCTCATTGTAAAGAACTCTCCATGGGGAATAAAATATGTTAATGATGACGTCATCGGTCACGTGGTTCGGCCGCCCTATTTGTCCTAAATGGCCGATAAAAAAGTACATTCCGGCAAGTCCTCGGTCTCTGACCGATTTTTCATTACTTGCCGGAAAAGATTCCGGCAAGTATGTTGATCTGTTCGTTACTTGCCGGAAAAGATTCCGGCAAGTATGTTGATCTGTTCGTTTGTTACTTGCCGGAAAAATTTTCCGGCAAGTATGTTGATCTGTTCGTTTGTCTGTTTGTCTGTTTGTCTGTTTGTCTGTTTGCAGCACTATGTCTACACCGTTGCACGTAGAATCGCCAAACTTGGCACACATATTGGTCTTGCCCTCTAATGTACTGTGCCCAAATGATGACGTCATCAGTCACGTGGTTCGGCCGCCATCTTGGAAAAACCGAAAATTTTTGCACCTCGATATCTCAAAGTGCTGAACAGAAAAAATTGAGACATGGCTCATTGTGAAGAACTCTCCATGGGGAATAAAACATGTTAATGATGACGTCATCAGTCACGTGGTCGGCCGCCATCTTGGAAAAACGGCAAAACTTTGCACCAATATATCTCCAAAAGTGCTGAACAGAAAAAATTGAGACATGGCTCATTGTAAAGAACTCTCCATGGGGAACAAAATATGTTAATGATGACGTCATCAGTCACGTGGTTCGGCCGCCATCTTGGAAAAACGGGCAAACTTTGCACCACTATATCTCCGAAAGTACTGAACAGAAAAAATTGAGACATGGCTCATTGTAAAGAACTCTCCATGGGGAATAAAACATGTTAATGATGACGTCATCAGTCACGTGGTCGGCCGCCATCTTGGAAAAACGGCAAAACTTTGCACCACTATATCTCCAAAAGTGCTGAACAGAAAAAATTGAGACATGGCTCATTGTAAAGAACTCTCCATGGGGAATAAAATATGTTAATGATGACATCATATGTCACGTAGTTCGGCCGCCATCTTGGAAAAACCGGAAAACGTTACACCTCCATATCTCCGAAAGTCCTGAATAGAAAAACTTGGGACGTGGCTCAATGTAAAGAACTCTCCATGGGGAATAAAATATGTTAATGATGACGTCATCAGTCACGTGGTTCGGCCGCCATATTTGTCCTAAATGGCCAATAAAAAAGTACATTCCGGCAAGTCCTCGGTCTCTGACCGATTTTTCATTTGTCTGTTTGTCTGTTTGTCTGTCTGTCTGTCTGTTTGCAGCACTGGGTCTACACCGTTGCACGTAGAATCGCCAAACTTTGCACACATATTGGTCTTGCTCTGGAATAGACTGTGCCCAATTGATGACGTCATCGGTGACGTGGTTCGGCCGCCATCTTGGAAAAACCGAAAAAATTTGCACCTCTATATCTCCGAAAGTGCTGAATAGAGAAAATTGAGACATGGCTCATTGTAAAGAACTCTCCATGGGGAATAAAATATGTTAATGATGACGTCATCAGTCACGTGGTCGGCCGCCATCTTGGAAAAACTGAAAAGCGTTGCACCTCCACATCTCCGAAAGTGCTGAACAGAAAAAATTGAGACATGGCTCATTGTCAAGAACTCTCCATGTGGAATAAAATATGTTAATGATGACGTCATCGGTCACGTGGTTCGGCCGCCATCTTGGAAAAACCGAAAACTTTGCACCTCAACATCTCCGAAAGTGCTGAAATGAAAAAATTGAGACATGGCTCATTGTAAAGAACTCTCCATGGGGAACAAAATATGTTAATGATGACGTCATCAGTCACGTGGTCGGCCGCCATCTTGGAAAAACGGCAAAACTGTGCACCACTATATCTCCAAAAGTGCTGAACAGAAAAAATTGAGACATGGCTCATTGTAAAGAACTCTCCATGGGGAATAAAATATGTTAATGATGACGTCATCAGTCACGTGGTCGGCCGCCATCTTGGAAAAACGACCAAACTTTGCACCACGAAATCTCCAAAAGTGCTGAACAGAAAAAATTGAGACATGGCTCATTGTAAAGAACTCTCCATGGGGAATAAAATATGTTAATGATGATGTCATATGTCACGTGGTCGGCCGCCATCTTGGAAAAACGGCAAAACTTTGCACCACTATATCTCCAAAAGTGCTGAACAGAAAAAATTGAGACATGGCTCATTGTAAAGAACTCTCCATGGGGAATAAAATTTGTTAATGATGACGTCATATGTCACGTGGTTCGGCCGCCATCTTGGAAAAACCGAAAAACTTAGCACCTCTATGTGTCCAAAAGTGCTGAATAGAAAAAATTGAGACATGCCTCATTGTAAAGAACTCTCCATGGGGAATAAAATATGTTAATGATGACGTCATCGGTCACGTGGTTCGGCCGCCATATTTGTCCTAAATGGCGGATAAAAAAGTACATTCCGGCAAGTCCTCGGTCTCTGACCGATTTTTCATTTGTCTGTTTGTTACTTGCCGGAAAAATTTTCCGGCAAGTATGTTGATCTGTTCGTTTGTTTGTCTGTTTGTCTGTCTGTTTGTCTGTCTGTTTGTCTGTCTGTCTGTTTGCAGCACTGCGTCTACACCGTTGCACGTAGAATCGCCAAACTTTGCACACATATTGGTCTTGCCCTGGAATAGACTGTGCCCAATTGATGACGTCATCGGTGACGTGGTTCGGCCGCCATCTTGGAAAAACCGAAAAACTTTGCACCTCTATATCTCCGAAAGTACTGAACAGAAAAAATTGAGACATGGCTCATTGTAAAGAACTCTCCATGGGGAATAAAATATGGAAATGATGACGTCATCAGTCACGTGGTTCGGTCGCCATCTTGGAAAAACGGCAAAACGTTGCGCCACTATATCTCCAAAAGTGCTGAACAGAAAAAATTGAGACATGGCTCATTGTAACGAACTCTCCATGGGGTATAAAATATGTTAATGATGACGTCATATGTCACGTGGTCGGCCGCCATTTTGGAAAAACGGCAAAACTTTGCACCACTATATCTCCAAAAGTGCTGAACAGAAAAAATTGAGACATGGCTCATTGTAAAGAACTCTCCATGGGGAATAAAATATGTTAATGATGACGTCATCAGTCACGTGGTCGGCCGCCATCTTGGAAAAACGGCAAAACTTTGCACCACGAAATCTCCAAAAGTGCTGAACAGAAAAAATTGAGACATGGCTCATTGTAAAGAACTCTCCATGGGGAATAAAATATGTTAATGATGATGTCATATGTCACGTGGTCGGCCGCCATCTTGGAAAAACGGCAAAACTTTGCACCACTATATCTCCAAAAGTGCTGAACAGAAAAAATTGAGACATGGCTCGTAAAGAACTCTCCATGGGGAATAAAATATGTTAATGATGACGCCATCGGTCACGTGGTTCGGCCGCCATCTTGGAAAAACCGAAAAACTTTGCACCTCTTTATCTCCAAAAGTGCTGAACAGAAAAAATTGAGACATGGCTCATTGTAAAGAACTCTCCATGGGGAATAAAATATGTTAATGATGACGTCATATGTCACGTGGTCGGCCGCCATCTTGGAAAAACGGCAAAACTTTGCACCACTATATCGCCAAAAGTGCTGAACAGAAAAAATTGAGACATGGCTCATTGTAAAGAACTCTCCATGGGGAATAAAGTATGTTAATGATGACGTCAACAGTCACGTGGTTCCCCCGCCATCTTGGAAAACCGAAAAAATTTGCACCGCTATATCTCCGAAAGTACTGAACAGAAAAAATTGAGACATGGCTCATTGTAAAGAACTCTCCATGGGGAATAAAATATGTTAATGATGACGTCATCTATCACGTGGTTCAGCCGCCATATTTGTTCTAAATGGCCGATAAAAAAGTGCATTCCGGCAAGTCCTCGGTCTCTGACCGATTTTTCATTTGTTTGTCTGTCTGTTTGTCTGTCTGTCTGTTTGCAGCACTGCGTCTACACCGTTGCACGGAGAATCGCCAAACTTTGCACACATATTCGTCTTGCCCTGGAATAGTCTGTGCCCAATTTATGACGTCATCGGTCACGTGTTTCGACCGCCATCTTGGAAAAACCGAAAAACTTTGCTCCTCAATATCTCCGGAAGTGCTGAATAGAAAAAATTGAGACATGGCTCATTGGAAAGAACTCTCCATGGGGAATAAAATATGTTAATGATGACGTCATCAGTCACGTGGTTCGGCCGCCATCTTGGAAAAACCGAAAATATTTGCACCGCCATATCTACGAAAGTACTGAACAGAAAAAATTGAGACATGGCTTATTGTAAAGAACTCTCCTTGGGGAATAAAATATGTTAATGATGACGTCATATGTCACGTGGTCGGCCGCCATCTTGGAAAAACGGCAAAACTTTGCACCACTATATCTCCAAAAGTGCTGAACAGAAAAAATTGAGACATGGCTCATTGTAAAGAACTCTCCATGGGGAATAAAACATGTTAATGATGACGTCATTGGTCACGTGGTGCGGCCGCCATCTTGGAAAAACGGAAAAATTTTGCACCTCCATATCTCCGAAAGTGCTGAATAGAAAAAATTGAGACATGGCTCATTGGAAAGAACTCTCCATGGGGAATAAAATATGTTAATGATGACGTCATCGGTCACGTGGTTCGGCCGCCATATTTGTCCGAAATGGACAACAAAAAAGTACATTCCGGCAAGTCCTCGGTCTCTGACCGATTTTTCATTACTTGCCGGAAAAGATTCCGGCAAGTATGTTGATCTGTTCGTTTGTTACTTGCCGGAAAAGATTCCGGCAAGTATGTTGATCTGTTCGTTTGTCTGTTTGTCTGTCTGTTTGTCTGTCTGTCTGTTTGCAGCACTGCGTCTACACCGTTGCACGGAGAATCGCCAAACTTTGCACACATATTGGTCTTGCCCTGGAATAGACTGTGCCCAATTGATGACGTCATCGGTGACGTGGTTCGGCCGCCATCTTGGAAAAACCGAAAAACGTTGCACCTCTATATCTCCGAAAGTACTGAACAGAAAAAATTGAGACACGGCTCATTGTAAAGAACTCTCCATGGGGAATAAAATATGTTAATGATGACGTCATATGTCACGTGGTCGGCCGCCATCTTGGAAAAACGGCAAAACTTTGCACCACTATATCGCCAAAAGTGCTGAACAGAAAAAATTGAGACATGGCTCATTGTAAAGAACTCCACATGGGGAATAAAATATGTTAATGATGACGTCATCAGTCACGTGGTCGGCCGCCATCTTGGAAAACGGCAAAACTTTGAACCACGAAATCTCCAAAAGTGCTGAACAGAAAAAATTGAGACATGGCTCATTGTAAAGAACTCTCCATGGGGAATAAAATATGTTCATGATGTCATATGTCACGTGGTCGGCCGCCATCTTGGAAAAACCGAAATATTTTGCACCTCCATATCTCTGAATGTGCTGAATAGAAAAAATTGAGACATGGCTCATTGTAAAGAACTCTCCATGGGGAATAAAATATGTTAATGATGACGTCATCGGTCAGGTGGTTCGGCCGCCATCTTGGAAAAACCGAAAAACTTTGCACCTCCATATCTCCGAAACTGCTGAACAGAAAAAATAGAGACATGGATCATTGCAAAGAACTCTCCATGGGGAATAAAATCTGTTAATGATGACGTCATCAGTCACGTGGTTCGGCCGCCATCTTGGAAAGACTTTGCACCTCGATATCTCCGAAAGTGCTGAACAGAAAAAATAGAGACGGCTCATTGTGAAGAACTCTCCATGGGGAATAAAATATGTTAATGATGACGTCATCAGTCACGTGGTCGGCCGCCATCTTGGAAAAACGGCAAAACTTTGCACCACGAAATCTCCAAAAGTGCTGAACAGAAAAAATTGAGACATGGCTCATGGTAAAGAACTCTCCATGGGGAATAAAATATGTTAATGATGATGTCATATGTCACGTGGTCGGCCGCCATCTTGGAAAAACGGCAAAAATTTGCACCACTATATCTCCAAAAGTGCTGAACAGAAAGAATTGAGACATGGCTCATTGTAAAGAACTCTCCATGGGGAATGAAATTTGTTAATGATGACGTCATATGTCACGTGGTTCGGCCGCCATCTTGGAAAAACCGAAAACTTTGCAACTCAACAGCTCCGAAAGTGCTGAATAGAAAAAATTGAGACATGGCTCATTGTAAAGAACTCTCCATGGGGAATAAAATATGTTAATGATGACGTCATCGGTCACGTGGTTCGGTCGCCATATTTGTCCTAAATGGCCGATAAAAAAGTACATTCCGGCAAGTCCTCGGTCTCTGACCGATTTTTCATTTGTTACTTGCCGGAAAAATTTTCCGGCAAGTATGTTGATCTGTTCGTTTGTTTGTCTGTTTGTCTGTTTGTCTGTTTGTCTGTCTGTCTGTCTGTTTGCAGCACTGCGTCTACACCGTTGCACGTAGAATCGCCAAACTTTGCACACATATTGGTCTTGCCCTGGAATAGACTGTGCCCAATTGATGACGTCATCGGTGACGTGGTTCGGCCGCCATCTTGGAAAAACCGAAAAACTTTGCACCTCTATATCTCCGAAAGTACTGAACAGAAAAAATTGAGACATGGCTCGTTGTAAAGAACTCTCCATGGGGAATAAAATACGTAAATGATGACGTCATCAGTCACGTGGTTCTGGCGCCATCTTGGAAAAACCGAAAAACGTTGCGCCACTATATCTCCAAAAGTGCTGAACAGAAAAAATTGAGACTTGGCTCATTGTAAAGAACTCTCCATGGGGAATAAAATATGTTAATGATGACGTCATATGTCACGTGGTCGGCCGCCATCTTTGAAAAACGGCAAAAAATTTCACCACTATATCTCCAAAAGTGCTGAACAGAAAAAATTGAGACATGGCTCATTGTAAAGAACTCTCCATGGGGAATAAAATATGTTAATGATGACGTCATCAGTCACGTGGTCGGCCGCCATCTTGGAAAAACCGAAAAACTCTGCACCTCCACATCTCCAAAAGTCTTGAACAGAAAAAATTGAGGTATGGCTCATTGTAAAGAACTCTCCATGGGGAATAAAATATGTTAATGATGACGTCATCGGTCACGTGGTTCGGCCGCCATATTTGTCCTAAATGGCCGATAAAAAAGTACATTCCGGCAAGTCCTCGGTCTCTGACCGATTTTTCATCTGTTTGTTACTTGCCGGAAAAATTTTCCGGCAAGTATGTTGATCTGTTCGTTTGTTTGTCTGTCTGTCTGTTTGTCTGTCTGTTTGTCTGTCTGTTTGTCTGTTTGCAGCACTGCGTCTACACCGTTGCACGGAGAATCGCCAAACTTTGCACACATAATGGTCTTGCCCTCTAATATACTGTGCCTCAATGATGACGTCATCAGTGACGTGGTTCGGCCGCCATCTTGGATAAACCGAATAAATTTGCACCTCTATATCTCCGAAAGTACTGAACAGAAAAAATTGAGACATGGCTCATTGTAAAGAACTCTCCATGGGGAATAAAATATGTTAATGATGACGTCATATGTCACGTGGTCGGCCGCCATCTTGGAAAAACGGCAAAAATTTGCACCACTATATCTCCAAAAGTGCTGAACAGAAAAAATTGAGACATGGCTCATTGTAAAGAACTCTCCATGGGGAATAAAATATGTAAATGATGACGTCATCAGTCACGTGGTTCGGTCGCCATCTTGGAAAAACGGCAAATCGTTGCGCCACTATATCTCCAAAAGTGCTGAACAGAAAAAATTGAGACATGGCTCATTGGAAAGAACTCTCCATGGGGAATAAAATATGTTAATGATGACGTCATATGTCACGTGGTCGGCCGCCATCTTGGAAAAACGGCAAAACTTTGCACCACTATATCTCCAAAAGTGCTGAACAGAATAATTGAGACATGGCTCATTGTAAAGAACTCTCCATGGGGAATAAAATATGTTAATGATGACGTCATCAGTCACGTGGTCGGCCGCCATCTTGGAAAAACGGCAAAACTTTGCACCACAAAATCTCCAAAAGTGCTGAACAGAAAAAATTGAGACATGGCTCATTGTAAAGAACTCTCCATGGGGAATAAAATATGTTAATGATGACGCCATCGGTCACGTGGTTCGGCCGCCATCTTGGAAAAATGGGAAAACTTTGCACCACTATATCTCCAAAAGTGCAGAATGGAAAAAATTGAGACATGGCTCATTGTAAAGAACTCTCAATGGGGAATAAAATATGTTAATGATGACGTCATATGTCACGTGGTTCGGCCGCCATCTTGGAAAAACCGAAAAATTGTGCACCTCCATATCTCTGAAAGTGCTGAATAGAAAAAATTGAGACATGGCTCATTGTAAAGAACTCTCCATGGGGAATAAAATATGTTAATGATGACATCATAGGTCACGTGGTTCGGCTGCCATCTTGGAAAAACCGAAAAACGTAGCACCTCCATATCTCCAAAAGTGCTGAATAGAAAAAGTTGAGACATGGCTCTTTGTGAAGAACTCTCCATGGGGAATAATATATGTTAATGATGACGTCATCTATCACGTGGTTCGGACGCCATATTTGTCTTAAATGGCCGATAAAAGAGTACATTCCGGCAAGTCCTCGGTCTCTGACCGATTTTTCATCTGTTTGTCTGTCTGTCTGTTTGCAGCACTGCGTCTACACCGTTGCACGGAGAATCGCCAAACTTTGCACACATATTCGTCTTGCCCTGGAATAGACTGTGCCCAATTTATGACGTCATCGGTCACGTGTTTCGGCCGCCATCTTGGAAAAACCGAAAAACTTTGCACCTCCATATCTCCGGAAGTGCTGAATAGAAAAAATTGAGACATGGCTCATTGGAAAGAACTCTCCATGGGGAATAAAACATGTTAATGATGATGTCATCAGTCACGTGGTTCGGCCGCCATCTTGGAAAAAACGAAAAACTTTTCACCTCCATATCTCTGAAAGTGCTGAATAGAAAAAATTGAGACATGGCTCATTGTCAAGAACTCTCCATGTGGAATAAAATATGTTAATGATGACGTCATCGGTCACGTGGTTCGGCCGCCATCTTGGAAAAACCGAAAACTTTGCACCTCAACATCTCCGAAAGTGCTGAATTGAAAGAAATTGAGACATGGCTCATTGTAAAGAACTCTCCATGGGGAATAAAATATGTTAATGATGACGTCATATGTCACGTGGTCGGCCGCCATCTTGGAAAAAACGGCAAAACTTTGCTCCACTATATCTCCAAAAGTACTGAACAGAAAAAATTGAGACATGGCTCATTGGAAAGAACTCTCCAGGGGGAATAAAATATTTTAATGATGACGTCATCAGTCACGTGGTTCTGCCGCCATCTTGGAAAATCCGAAAAACTTTGCACCTCCATATCTCCGAAGGTGCTGAATAGAAAAAATTGAGACATGGCTCATTGGAAAGAACTCTCCATGGGGAATAAAATATGTTAATGATGACGTCATCGGTCACGTGGTTCGGCCGCCATCTTGGAAAATCCGAAAAACGTTGCACCTCTATCTCCAAAAGTGCTCAACAGAAAAAATTGAGACATGGCTCATTGTAAAGAACTCTCCGTGGGGAATAAAATATGTTAATGATGATGTCATCGGTCAGGTGGTTCAGCCGCCATATTTGTCCTAAATGGCCGATAAAAAAGTAAATTCCGGCAAGTCCTCGGTCTCTGACCGATTTTTCATTTAAATTATACAATAGACTACAAAATGTAAATGTTTCATGATATTTGTTTTATTATATCACCTTTATCTATCAATATTGTTGAAACTAGGGCATGCCCGTACTATATATATATCTAAAATTATATCCCCCCCCTCTATTTACATGAAATGGTTTGGTCCAAAGCGAACGGCCTGCGAGTACGGTGACAATCCCCCCCCTCTATTTACATGAAATGGTTTGGTCCAAAGCGAACGGCTTGCGAGTATGGTGACAATCCCCCCCCCTCTATTTACATGAAATGGTTTGGTCCAAAGCGAACGGCTTGCGAGTACGGTGACAATCCCCCCCCTCTATTTACATGCAATGGTTTGGTCCAAAGCGAACGGCTTGCGGAGTTTGGTAAAGAAATCGCCATAGCTCGGTAACTACTTGTCCGATTAATATGAAACCTTGAAAAGGCACATCCTCGGGTCCCCAGCAATATACCTGGCAAGTTTCAAGTATATCGGACCCGTGGTTGTCGAGAAACAGCGGTCACAGACAAACACACAGACACACACACAGACACACAGACACACAGAGATTACTGGAATTATAGATAGATGAAGATCAAATAGCTGTATGCTGAAATATGTTGAAAAAGTCAAAACTTTACATTGGGTGTACTTGCTTTTTCACGTGACTGTATATATATATATATACTAGCTGAGGTACCCGCCTTCGCCCGGGTTGAATAAGAATAATACAAATATATGATGAAAAGAACATGTATATTTTAGAGCAATATCACAGTACATTTCCTACATGACGTTTTTCAATTTCTCAAAACCTCTGGGTATACAACATTTCTGGTTTTCTTACGTGGTGCCAAGACATAAAGATTGCTTGGTTTTCCAACCCTCGAGCAGCCCACGTTCAGCTGGCCATGGGCAAACACTTGTTCTGTGAAGTTCAGGCCTACAACCTTCATTGATTGCCCCTGCGCCAGAAATATGTCTTGAAATATTCCTGAAATAAGTTGTTGACCTTTTGACCTATGTTAACCTCAAAAATAATTGGTGGTTTCATTCAGTGATCTGGTATGCCAATCCTCTTCAAATTTCAAGTCAATTAGATGAAAATTGACGATTTTAGAAATTTGGCCCATATTGATATTTTCACCTTTAGACCTCAAAAATAATTGGTGGTTGAATTAGGTGACCCGATATGCAAATCCTATCCAAATTTCAAGTCAATTGGATTAAAATGTAGGATTTTAAAAACTTCACCTTAAGTTGTTGACCTTTGGCCTATGTTTACTTTTTGGCCTATGCTGACCTCAAAAAGAATTTGTGGTTCAATTTCAGTGACCTGATATGCAAATCCTCTTCACATTTCAAGTCAGTCAGATGAAAGTTGAGGATTTTAGAAATTTGAAATTGTTGTTGACTTTTGGCCTATGTTGCTCTTTTGGCCTATGGTGATCTCAAAAATAGTTGTTGGTTGAATTCAGTTTGCTGATATGTAAATCCCATTCAAAGTTCAAGTCAATAGGATGAAAATTAAGGATTTTAGAATTGAGGCTGACGACTGTTGAGAAACTCAGTTGGGAGGTTTACTGCCTGATCTTCATGTCACTTTGTCAAGAGAATCATAATTTCTTTCATGACCGGGCAGCGAACGTCATTATGTGCGACATTACGTCACTCCTCCGGACGTGAAAACATTTGTTTTCCTTAAAAATATATTTAAAATAAATAAAATAGTACATAAATTAACAATAAAAGAAGCTAAAAAACAATTTAAAATACAATAAAAAGCACATTAAAAATATATAAATATGTACGTACAGTATACTGTACAACCGCTGATTCACATTCAAAACAGGTGACGTACTGTATTCCTTTACTGTGTGTGTTAGCCATGGGTCCGAAGACGGATAATGCTCGTGTTTCCAAGCGTAATGTGGTTACGATGGACGATAAGGTAAATCTGATTAAAAGGTATGGAAAAGGTGGAAAGGTGTCGGTGATGGCGCATAAACCTTATCGCGAATCGGAACCGCAATGCGTCATGGGATCGGAAAGGGGCAATAGCGCCGCCACAAACTACACCATGGAATTGCAGCTGGCCCGGTTTTTTAAACCATTGATATTAAAATAAAAAGTAGCCTATAACCACCAGGATTTTATGCTGATTCCGAATCTGTGTCTAAAACTTTTCTCCAATGTGTAGTTCTTGAGTTATAAGCGGACATCCAGACAGACAGACACTCCTTTATATATAGAGATATATATTGTTGCGGATTCGGAGTGGCACTCCCGTTACCAAGTGGGCGGGGGGGGGGGGGGGGGAGGCGGGGGTTAGTCCCCTTGTCCTTTAAGCTGGCCGTCTCCGTTCCTGGAAATTACACGCTCCTTTGCGGGGTGAGATTGGCCAGGGTGATTGGTCAATGGGTTCCCAGATACCCTTGCCAATCCCTCCACAAAGCAGGGATATAATTCCCAGCTCGGACCCGGACAAGATGGAGTTTGCCGAGCGGTTAGCAGTTCGAAATCCGAGCCGTTAGCAATAAAACTAACCCGATCCTGAGCGTTGGCCAAATCGTGCCACGTATACTCAATTGGGGACAGGACGAAAGCGAACGGATGAGAAGAAGTCAGATGGGTGAAGAAAGAACAAATATGGTTTATTAATTACACTAAAAGAGGAAACGAAAGGCAAGAATATACTAGAGGAAATAAAAGGACATAGGGCAAGCTTAGACAGTCTTATATAACACTCCCAGGACAGAACAAACACACTTACACGAATGGGGAATAGCAGGAAGAAAGGTTCAGGCGATGGGATCTGGTCCAGGCTCCGGGTCCGCGGGCGAAGAACGGCAGGCAGCTTCGCGTGTCGTTGGCGCACGACCGGACCTTACATCTGCGAGGGGCTGGAATGCCGCGTACATATATCGTGCCAAACGCTCTCTCTCTCCCGAAAACTCAATGTCCATATCAAATGGAGCGCTCCCGGATCAGTCCGTTAACAATGCAATGTGCTCGCTCGCTCGACCTCCGCGCAGTCCTTTTTACAATAAGCAAGGAGTGGCGCCGTTCTTTACAAGCGATGGTCCCCTGCGCAGATCTCAAAGCAGTCCTCGCGCTTGCGCTTATATAACGCGCTGTGAAATCACTCCGCGCTCCGCCAGGCCACGCCCGTCGGTCAGATTATATCAGCCCTGGTTGGCTGGTGGGGGCCTACCGGCCACGCCCGGGTGGTGAGTTGACGTGGCCACACCTCGTTCTTGATGCTCCGCCCCCTTCTTCTCCAAGCTTGACCGCGTGCGTGAAGGCGTTTGGAGCGAGCGCTAAGGCAGCGATGACGGCTCAATGCAGCGAACGCTGCTAACCCAGCCACGTGATAATTTGAAGAGAGAGAGAGAGTGCAAAATGAGCGAAATGGGGCCTATCTTATTTGATTAATGCAACGCAGATTCAACTATTGGGAACAGATCCTTAACTAGAACACATACTAATGAGATATCTAAAGAGGTTTCTCTGTGCCCTACATGTTGCAATATGACCTAACTAGGGTGCGACCTTTGACCTTTACACAAAAATGGGAATATTTACAGGGGATTATTTATAAGGGATTATTACAAATATTTACAAAGTGGAGGGTTCTCAAAACCGCAACAATATATATATATTTCTTTGTGCTAATGATTACTTCATTATTTTATATTCCCTCCCCCTACCCCAAATGATCATTTGAGGATGTGTGTTGTAAAATGTTTGGTTGTTGTTTGATAAAATATACAAATCTAGAATAATCAAAGTATTGTTCCATGTATAATTTGAGACTTGTGTTTGTTAGACCTCTTTGCATTCTTGGACCATTGGATGGAACGAGTTGCAAACTGGTTTGCAAACACCCCGGGATTGTACCTGGCATGTTGGTTTTAGGTGGTTGAGAATAGAATAGCCCCTGGTGGTTCAGGATGGGGGGAGGTCTGCAATATTCTCCACTAGCAGGGGTTACCTCGCTCTGCCCAGGGGTGGGATGAGGGCGTAGTGGATACCCGGCACTACTAAGTGCCGGGTATCTACTTTAAGCGTCTTTGGGCTTCTTGAAAAGCGCTATATCAAATAAATGTATTATTATTATTATTATTATTACTAGGCTGGGTGAGCTTTTCCCAGCAGTGGTTTTGGGATGTGTTGAAAATTGAAAAGCTATGGAGTTATTGGCCTCATAGTGGTTACTTTTTGCCTGCGGGCTAGCGGCAGCACTGCCTGACCCCACATCCCAATATACACTTTAAGGCGGCCTTTCATGGCCTAAAAATGGATGTCAAGGCCAACGTGTCATAGCTTAAAACCTTGGGCCGATTGTGAAGTACCTACACCCAAAACTTGGGGCATCTATGTGCCATGGGTCAGTCCTGAAAGAATAATGTGGAAATGCACAAACAAACACACAAACACTTGAAAATATTTACAAGATGTTAAAGTGTATCATATAGTGCCACCTGGTGGAAGCCGGTATTACAAGTCAGAATAAAATACGCCATACACGTCATGAAAGTGCGGCGGACGGGTCTTTTATGCCTCCTCAGCTGAAGGCGCTGGAGGTATAATGTTTTCATGTTGTCCGTCTGGCATGCATCGCAGATTTTCGTTACCCCGATAACTTGGGAACTGCAGAAGGGATTTTGACCAACCTTGGTATATGTATGTACGATAATGTTATGATGAACTGATTAGGTTTTGGGTTCAAAAGGTAAAATGTCTGTGGTCACATGACCTTTAATTGCACATCTTTCTTGCCCCAATAAGTTGTGAACTACAGAAGGGATTTCCACCACACCAACTACAGAAACCAAACTTAGCACAAGTATGGACTGTGATACAAAGGTGACCTGGTTAAATTTTTTCATTGAGCAGGTCAAAGATCATGTGCCCTTTGATATTCATTTTGCAGATCATGAAGAATTTGAGTTTGAAGCATTCTGATGTTTTCTATCTTCTCCTTATCTCTTTTCTCTCTTGCACTTTCTCTCATGTGACGTTTAATTTTTCACGTGACCTTTAATTGAGAGAAACCTGACAGTGGGTTGACATCTCACGGTGTGGAGGCACATCCATTGACTCGTTCATGTCAAATTATATTTTCTAGTTTGCTGTAAATTCTGTTACCTGTACCCAGATTCCAATTTCATACATTTGCCAGAATGTGATAAAAATATTCTCAGTAACTTTCGCTTCACTTCGATTAATCATTCCAAAATGCAGGATTTGATCAACGATGGGTCAGAAATATTCCAGAGTTTGCCTTTTCTAGTCTTTTGAGTTGATAAATGGTGTTGGTGGTTAATAAGTGCAATCTTTCCTTCAATTTGGTTTTATCATCAACATCTTGACTTTGCCTTGTTTTTGGGAGTCTTAGCTGTTAATTTGGTGATAAAGCCTTTGCCAAACTTGCTTATTGGTTCCCATCACTTTGGTGCCTTTTGAAAGGGTGAGTAAGCATCGGCAAAACTCGTAGCAAAGAAACAACGTGTGCTAAACAATTTGATTCACAGATAAATGGGGAATTCCTGCTTTTATACTGACTGGATTACATTGATTTGTTTCCCTGATTACCGGAAACATAACTAATGGAGTTTGTTTAATTACACATTTTAATAAAAGGATAAAAAAAGTCAACTGCTAAAACAGCCACCGAATCAATTGCATTGATCAATGTCAATATGTTGATCAATGTCAACTAGTGGATCAATAAACCAGGTTTTTTTAATGTGGCACTGTGATTGGTCAGTTTTATGCCTTTCCTGTAAGTTCTTTCCATGGTGTGATAGTTGAGAGTCCACTGATCTGTGCTTAGCGAAACAACTGTTGAGAGCCGATGAAGTGTTCCCGGTTGCTTTACATCAGTTTTGGTTGGGTTTTTCAGACTTGTAAAGGTGTCTGTGCACTAATTTGTATTTTTACATGCAAGGAAGGATAACGTTTGGATGAATATTTGAGGTGTGATATTTCAGTTGTCCAGTTCCTGGTGTGCTTGTTTTTTTTTTTGTTAGTTCTATAAATTCGAGATACCTAAATGTTCCACGTGCCACATCATTGCTGCAAGTTCTAGAATGATGTGTCATAATATTATAATCTTGGGACAATGCAAGGAGGGCTGTCCTTTCTGTTTTGTGTACTTAAAACAACAACAAACATTTTACGATCATTTTCCCCTTTTTCTTCATGGGGTTTATAAACTTTTCTGGGAGAAATATATTTTTCACCACCTTTATTTGGGGACTGGCATAATAGTTTGGAGGCCTGCGCACTTGCATTTGAGTTGTCTAGCCTGGGTTTCAGAATCGTCACCCTGGCTTTTTTCATGCGGGGTGTCTATGCGCTATCCCTCGCCATCCATCAATGTGTGCACCGACCCTTGGAAGGCCATTAAGCCAGAGGACCCATCTGGCAGCATTGGTCATTTGTGGATATTAAAGATCCCATGATGTCTTTCCTGAAGAAGAGGCGAGTTATTGCTAACACCCTGAACAAATTCCATGTTCCTTTTTTCCCTCAGTCGAGCAACCTTTGCCACAGTGGCCACCATTCCAGGGTTGGTTTTGGCTGTGAAATGTTTCTCCCTAAAGAGTATGGGGGTTTCTAATTAAAATTTTTATCGCTTTTATTTAATCCACATGTCTTATTCTGTTTGTCCCATTGAGACCTGATCACTTTGGAAAGGTTCTGTGGATGACACTGCAGTTTGTTGGATTAAATAATCATTGCTTTTTGTGGTATAGGCCACTGCCGGTGCTTGGTCAAGTGCATACGTTCATGAAAGATTAGGCCACCAAATGGCAATTTTGGAATGAAGTGAAGAAACGTTTGTCTCAAATGTATTAATTGTTGTGTTCTTATCATATCTTTGGCATGCAAAAACGGAAAAGGATGCAGTTTATGAAACCAACACTGGATGCATAATTTGTGGTGGTATTGTAGTTCAGAAAGCTCCGAATCAAAATAACATATGACTTAGAATTGTCTCATTACCTCTGCCACCTGGACAGTCTGTTTGTGTCTGGTTGTCTGTCTGTGAGCATGATATCTCAAAACATTATGGATGGATTCAGATGAAACTTGGTGGACAGGTTGAGTGTGTCACACTGACAAATTGACAAGATTTTGGTTACGATCCGGATCTGGATTCGAGAATTTTAAAAAGTGATTCTTCACCATTGAGAGATAGAACAAAAAACAACGATATATAGCACGATATCTCAAAAAATGAGTTATGACAAAACCATGTGGTTGAGTTGTTTAGGTGACAAGAATAAGCCCATATGATTTTTGGTTAAGGTCTGGATCCAGGTCCGGCCTATCGGTGGGATACAAAACATAAACTATTCAGTCTGGCAGAGGTGCATGCTATACCGAGTGTCGTTCTAGTTTTTTTTTAAAGTGTTCAAAAAGTACTATTACATTTGTGGGCATAGGTAATGAAATACCTCAGTGAAGTCTGGATTGTGTATATTAACAAGGACCTTGTGACGTAAAGAAGAACCTCGATGTAACTAAGTAGGGAATGTGCATAGAATAAGTAGTACATGGTGTTGTGTCATTGAATGAATGATCGTTTTAAGGCCATTTTCCCCGCTAGAGCGGGGGTTAGCCTGTGTCATTGTAGTGCAAAATTTGCTACACTAGTGGAACCAATGTTTTTTGGAATCCTTATACCCTAGGCAACAAGACCTGAGTTGGTTCCATTTTTTTCAATGGCGTCTTTGGCGGCCATTTTGACTTTCAAAATGGCCGCCATTTTTTGCAATTTTGTATGTATCTTTTCACATAAAACACTTTGATTAACCATTTTTTCTGGCATTTTTGTCATTCCTTGTACAGAAAATCCACCAGAACGCTTATCCAGTTAACAGACGTTTTTTGAGAAATATCTTTGGCTAACAACTTGTTTTGAGCATAATCTAGTCGGTTGTAGCTGAAGAAGTATATGCACAAATTTTCCAAAGATGCCAAGTGCAGGAACAAATCTGGCTGCTTCAGTGAACGTGTGAAGTTAATCAGCGCCAACACTTGCTTCATGTACATTCGTGCCCATTGATACATTGGGAATTTACTGTGGCTCCTGTCAAAATCACTCAGCTGCTTTTCCAAGTTTAGATGTTCAATCTCCATTAGAAGTTGGTGATGGGCTTCCTGAATGCCTACCTCTTTCTTGTTTGCTTCTATCAAGTTATCCATACAGGCAGATAGAGCTTCGACAACTGCAGGCTTCTCTTTCAGAAATTCTGAAAGCCAGAGATCAAAGAATACCTCTAATGTGAGCTCATGAGCTTGAAGCTCTTTGAAGTGATCTCCTTTACACGTTGATATGAAACACCAATGCCACTCTGGTACAACATGTCTATGTCTCTGTGACTGCGGTGTGCATGATGGCTATGGAGTGAAAGTCCAACCCCTAATGGCCTTTCAGTTGTGAACCTGAAGGTTGAAGTTGAGGACTTTGGCTGATATTGCACCTGCCGATCAGATTTGAACTCCTGGATGATGTGCTGTCCAATAAGTGCACATGTTCCATTTATCTTTTCATTGCGTGATTGTGTTCTGGTGGTGGCTGCTCCCTGGAAATTTGAAATTGCACATTTGAAATTGGCATGAGCAACGTCAACCAAAGGTTCAGGAGTTCTCTCTTGGCAGAATACACAAAGTTCGTAACTTGTGCATTGCTTGTTAGAAGGCGGCTCTTCAAACGATGACATTATGCGGCGGTGAAGCTGAAATCCAACTTGTCTATGAATACCTGTAAGATAAAAAAGAATAAAGCAAATGTTCATATTTCTTTCATTATTGTAATTATAGTTATCTATGTGTAGTTTAAGACTGTAGAAATTAGAATACATACAAAATTGCAAAAAACGGTGGCCATTTTGAAATTCAAAATGGCCGCCGAAGATGCCATTGAAAAAAATGGAACCAACTCAGGTCTTGTTGCCAAGGATATATAGATGCAAAAAAACATTGGTTCCACTAGTGTAGCAAATTTTGCACTTACATATAATAATTCTACATAACACCATGTACTAAAGATCATATATGTGTTTCCATATGAGATGTTTAGCTATGCTAATTAGGTAGGGCTTAAGGATAATCTCCAGTGTGTAATTGACCCTGTGATTTTTCCCTTATGTTTTATTTCATCATAAAGGGCCGCCATGACAACAACAATTGCAACGACTGCCATTAAACCGACATCGCTGACAGTATAACTGGACATTACAATTGGCAAGGGGACCCTGCGCAGCCGAACATTCCCAAAGGACGGCTAGACTCCGCCTTGATGACTCGTAATGGAGAAACCACGCCCCAAGCTTCATGAGTGGTTAAGGAGCCATGGGATGATGTAATGGGACGTCAGGATTAGTCGGGGAGTGACGTCAGCAAGGAACAAGGGAGGGTGAGTCCCTCCTCCCTCCTCCCTCTACCTCGCGCTCTCTCTGGTACTGGCAGCGAATCGAGCGGTCGCAGAAATTTTAGCTCTGGTGGTCGCATTTTTGGCTAGTGTGCGCTTGTGGAAAGAGACGGAACAAGAGCGGTTCGGGGTAGTCGGCATCACAAGGAAGAGAATCGGCGTGGGTGGTGGACTGCGTTTGTGCTGTGCTTCCCTGGGACGGCAGAGGGATTCGCAGGAGAACTGGCTGCGAGAAGTACCTCACGTTGGGATGTTGAGGAGCACGACTCCGTGCCAATCTATGCGCTTCCTGCGCGGTGGATGGAGGCAATGAACGCCAAGCCCTCGTTGCGACCAGAGCTAAGTGCCGACCGGCAGAAACATTATTTATTTTTGCTTTCTTTTTCCTCTTGTTTGTATACGAGTCTGAGTGGAGATGTCTCAAATTAGGAAATAGTTTTTACCTCGCATTAATTTTATTGCTTTACGTTCATTTTAATAAATTCATTATTTATTGCATCTTACTTTTGTGTGTCGTGTCAGTTTACTCGTTTGTGGGTTCGAGGAATAAAAAGCCCATGGCGGCCATCCAATCAGATAAGGCTTCGGGCCTTTCCCGCGCGCGCGTAAAGATAATCACACCAAGTTTTGAAATATGCCTTGGAGTTAACTGCTCGGCTATCTGTCGAAGGCTGGTGTTCATCGGCTACAGACTTGACAGTACTAATGTTAATCTGTTATGCAGTTTGCTGTACTAAGTTATTGAACAGGTGGACATGCTAACAAGCTATGAAGTGACAACACTCCCAACTTTCACCCATGGTGTTTTTTTATTGAGAAAGATGCAACAAAAAAGCTCAAAAGTAAATCAAAGCTCTCAAAATATATACACAAAGAATTAAGTTAAGCACCCCTACACAACGAATTAAGGTAAGCACCCCCTAATATATATTCTTTGTGTATATGTATACATTGGCATATATTCTAAGGTGTGTGAGATCAAATAATGATTGGTATGACATTAGCAATTATCCATTGATGAAATTGAGTGATCAAAGTGAAAAAAAGTGATTGGTTGAGTCAGTGATCCGATCACGTGGGTCCTACACACGTTATTGACGCAAAGATCGCTAGAGGTCTTCTCAGAACAATGACTGTACGTTAGAAAACATAAACGTCATCCACACTGTCCGTGATGGACCTATAGCTCCATACTTAAATTGAGGTGAAAATATGCCTAAAATTTCCAAAAAATTTCACCTTAAATTATTCAGAATAAAATATTGAAAACGGCATGATTGTTATGTTTTTATGTGACCATAATATCACTTCTCCAGAAAATATAGCAATATCATGGGTATATTACACTGTTTTGACGACAACAAACTTGTAATGTGCGAGGTTGTAAAAAAACGGGGGGGGTGCTTAACTTAATTCTTTGTGTATATAACAGTGTATTGCAGGATTATCTCATGTTCTAATATGCGACGGAAAAGCAGGCAATACTAATTGTATTATTCCACTTGTACTCAGGCTGCCTCATGTTTCATAAATCTAAAAAACGTTCAACAAAACTGCATGTTGTGGCAACATATGAGTTTAGTAGTTGGCCATTCGTACTAATACAAATCTTTCGGCGCAATCGTAATCGGTGACACAAATTGTTCATTGGTTATTCTAAGTGTCAGAAAAGGAAATGGAAGAAAAGAAGAACGATATGCATTTGGCCAGAAATAAATGCTGCTGTTCCAAACCAGACAAAATCGTGGTTATTTTTGCATACAAGAAGACAGGAAGATGAGTTCAACTCGGAAATAGATTTTAATAATGTTGCCTCGGATGAAAGAAAGTGGAAGAGTCAACACGATTGCATCTATGAAGTGCACACTTTGGCAAATGAAGCTTATTATTGATGAACTGAAACTGAACAATCTTTGGCTTGGACAAAAACTCTGAACAAGCTTTGGTTTGGGCTGAGCGTGGGATTTTTTTTTTTTTTCATAATGTACAACCTCCATTTCTAATAAGGGCATTATAAATATTAGGCTGAACTTCGTTTGGCATGTTGACCTTCAGCTTGTCTAATGTATTGGAAAAGGCATCCTTGTAATATCGTTTTATATAGACCATATATATAGACCATATATATATATATGATAATTATTTTTTCTCATCTGAAACTCGTTCTTCTGGTACATTTTAATATTCTTTGCTGCACACTTTTTTTTTTCTTTGCATATACAAGATGTAGGCTCATGGAAGAGCGAGTTGACAAATGGTTAAAAGGCAATGTAGTGACAGTTGGTGCATTCTGCCCACTGCCCAAACTATATAGTATATAATGTATATATGATGTGCTCAATTTTGCATTTCAGTTTTTGTGGGATTATCAATGATGGAATTATTTAAAATATGTGGGAAAATTACATGCCCAGACCAGGAATCGAACCCAGGTCCTCTGGTGAACCATACCAGTGCCCTGCCATCTGAGCTATCTGGGTGACCCAGACTGAGCAAGCAATTTTCCCACACATATGATTGCCACTCTCTTTCCGTCAATGCTTTCGGGGTACTCGCTGCCAAGCATAGGATCACCAATTGCCTGAACACGAGAAGGTCTTCCTCCAATGGGGTGACAAATCCATGTACGCTAATACAAACACCACTGGAGGTGTAGAAACACAATTACCTTAATGAACAGGATCATGATTAATTAATTATAATCCTGTTGATTTATTTAATGATGGAATTGACAAATATCGTCCAAATTGTGCTTTGCTTATATTTACTCGATAATAATAACAGCAATGATAATATGATAGGAGTTCCCTCACAAGGAACCTCATCACAGGAGGAGACCATTAGGCCCATCAAGGTCTGCAGCCCTGCGCTGGTGTTGCCATCCTGTGGTCATTTGTCCATGTTCTATCCTATTTCATCAAGCATGGAAATAGCACATAGTCGTGGCCAAAAATATTGGCACCTTTGCACTTTTTTCAAATAACTTACAATTTTCTCTAAAAATAAGTTGAAATTGACTAAAGTTTTTGGACTCCACAATTCCTTATTTCACTGTTAATATTACAGAACCTTTGTTTTTGATTCAGAACTTAATATATCCTTTTAAATCAGAAAATAAAAAGAAATGGAATTGACAAAATTATTGACACCCGAGACTTAATATTTGGTAGCACAGCCTTTGGACAAAATAACTGCAGGCAAGCGCTTCCTATAGCCATGAATGAACTTCCTACACCTCTCTACTGGCAGTTTGGCAACACTCTCCTTGTGCAAACTGCTCCAGTTCTCCTACATTTGAAGGGTGCCTTCTCCCAACTGCTGTTTTCAGATCTCCCCACAGGTGTTCAATGGGATTTAGATCTGCACTCATTGCTGGCCACTTCAGAACATTCCAGCATTTTGTCTTCAACCATTCCTGGGTGCTTTTTGAAGTGTGTGTTGGGGTCATTGTCCTGTTGCAAGACCCATGACCTTCGACAGAGACCCAAATTTCTCACACTGGGTTGAACGTTGCGCTTCAAAATGCCTTGGTAATCTCCTGATTTATTGATGCCATGCACACATTCAAGGCACCCAGTGCCAGAGGCAGCACAGCAACCCCAAAACATCACTGAACCTCCTCCATGTTTGACTGTAGGGAAGGTGTTCTTTTCTTTGAAGGCTTCGTTTTGTTTTCTGTAAACATAGAGATGATGTGTTTTTCCAAAAAGCTATAATTTGGTCTTGTCTGTCCACAGGACATTCTCCCAGAAGGATTTTGGCTTGTTCATGTGTGATTTGGCAAACATTTGCTTTTACAGAGGAACATTCAGAGATGATTTTACATTTTTTTACATGATTTTACAGAGATGATTTTACAGAGAAAAGTGCATTTTACTTCAAAGTCAGGCTTTCTTATGTTTCTCTCTCAACAGTGGGGTCCTCCTGTGTCACCTCCCATAGAACCCCCTTTCAATGAGTTGGGATGGATGGTGTGAGTTGAAACTGTCGTACCTTGTGTCTGAAGGTCAGCTTGAATCTGTTTGGCAGTTGATCGAGGTGTTTTCTCCACCATTCGAACAATCCTTCGCTGCAATCTTTGATCAAGTTTTCTCTTGCGGCCACGTCCTGGGAGGTTGGCTGCAGTGCGATGGGCCTTAAACTTCCTGATAACATTGCGTACGGTCTACACAGAAACATCAAGGTCTCTGGAGATGGACTTGTAGTCTTGAGATTGTCCATGCTTGGCTACAATCTTGTGTCTTACCTCTTCAGACAATTCTCTGGGTTTCTTTCTTTTCTCCATGCTCATTGCGGTACACACAGTGACACAAAACATCAGAATGACTCCTTTTCTCTATTCAAACTGGTTGAATGAGTGATTTTTATATTGCAGACACCTGCAACTGACCACAGGTGAGTTCAATTCCAAAGTAAAAGAGAATCACCTGCTTGAAATCGAATCATTTCTCACAACTTCTAAAAGGTGCCAATAATATTGTCCGGGCCTTTTTATGATTTTTGTGTGGAATAAGCTGAGATTTGGTAATTTTTTCAGCTTTGGTTTTTTTTTTTTTGGTTCCACTGCAAACCAAAGAAATACATGTGTGGATACAAAAATATTTTTTGTATTTCAACAATTTTCTGGAAGAAATGGTGCATTATTTGAAAAAAGTGCAAGGGTGCCAATATTTTTGGCCACAACTGTACGATTTTAAACGTCTTTGGTCCAACTCAGTTGGAGTCGAACTGCCGACTTCCCGGAATGGATGTTCTTACCATTACACCACTTGTTTGAACAAATGTAGAATTATACTTTCATTGATTTATGATTTGATTGATTTATGACACCCACTGGTGTCTCGTGCGGCCTCCTCGTCTCGACTTGTGCCTCGCCCCCTATATCTCGTTTTTCTTTCACCTCTGCTCCTGCTTTCTCAAATCCACGTTCTCACTTAGAGACTTTTCCCAGATTGTTTTTCATGGTTTTGTTTAAATATATATTTAAATATGTTTAAACCGCAGCTGTGATGCTGACGCCGCCCCCCCCCCCCCCCCCCCCAGATTCGTTTTTTAAAAATTCGTTTTCTCTGCAACCGCTTGATCGATTGACACAATTTTTTTTTTTTTTAAACCAAAGGACGACTACTCTAATGTTTTAGTGCCAACTAGCCGAAACCCGTGGAACATCCATGGAAGGGAGGATGTGGTGTATGGATAGAGTGTACCATTATGGATGGCATAGGGGATTTGCTTGTCCGAGTAAGAGTTAGGAAGAAAGATGAGAATGAAGAGTGCGTATATGAACAACGATTGCCGACACCGGCACAAATGCATGCTCTGGATTGTCCACTCAGTGGACGGCTTGCTTTCGCCTTCGCCTGTCCAATCAGCGGACGGCTTGCTTCACCTTCGCCCAGCAGACGCCAATACGATGGCGTCGTATCGGCAGTTAATCGGATGCTTTTGGGCCCCAACGTCGGCTAATTCAGATTTTTCGAGTATGGCTGTACATGATAAACAAAGTGCGTGGTTCGTAGATCGTAAATCCATTAGTGCCGTGGGCATCGGGTCACTGGGTGCGGCGTAAAAGGGATAACAAAGTCGAGTCCTTACGCTATTATTATATAGATTATGATGTCTTAGGTCACTTGGTATGGCAGTCATGTTGGAAAAAAGGAAAAACTTTGGACCTTTTTTTTTTCTTTTTCCCGAAACCGCTCCATGGAAATAAATTCAAACTTAGCACATGTCAAGTACTCCCCATGGGGAATATGTGTTGTTAACAATGACCGGTGCCTTCATTATCTCGTCATAATTGGATACGTCGAACGCATTATCCGTTTCATATGAAAATTATTGAGGGTTATCTAAGGTTAAATTGGTCAAGATAATTAAATTAATGACGTCATCGGCCACGTGGTTTTGCAGCCATATGAAAATAGAAACCTTTAAAAATGCTCTTCTCCAGAACGACTTGCTAGATAGATCGATGCGAAACTTCCCACACATGTTCCACAAGCCATGGGGGATACAAGTGTTCATAAAAACAATCGGTCACATGGTCGAGCAGCCATATTGGATTAAACGTAAAACCTTTAAAAAAACCATCTCTCAAACTGCCCACCTGATCGACATCAAACGATCAGCATGTGTCATGGACAAGAGTGATCACAAAAACTTCATCGATCATATGGTGTGGCAGCCATATTTGATTGAAGAGAATTATTTAAAAAAAAAAAAATCTGAAATCGATGCTGTCAATGGAAAGCTATCAATAAAAAAAGCTATTAATGCAAAAGTTTATGAATATTATCCAACTCCATTGTTGCATATAGTGTGAAATTTATGATGTCATAAGTCATGTGGGTTGGCAGCCGTATTTGAAAGAAAAATGAACCTTATCCATTCAACACGAAACTTCACAAACGTGATCCTCTACATGCCAAATAAGAGGCGGATTGCAAATTGCTGATGTCATACATCATGTGGTTTGGCAGCCATATTGGATTGAAAATAAAAACCTTTAAAATCTTCTCCAGAATGGCTTATTAGATCGTTGTGAAACTTCATGCACATGATCGACTAGCTTTGGTGAATATAGGGTGTAAATTTAATCCTCGTAGGGAAAATGGTTTGGCAGCCATGTTTTATTTGACGAATAAACCTTTAAATTTTATCTTCTCCACAACAGCTGAACAAATTGAGATGAAACTTCAGATATGTGATCCATAAGCCTTGGGGATACCAGAGTGTTCACGAAAACATAATCGGTCACATGGTCTGGCAGCCATGTTAGGTTGAACGGGAATCTTAAAAAATATTATTTCTCCTGAACTGCTTCATCAATCCACGTGACTTTTTTTTTTTTTGTTTTTGTATACAAGATCGAGGCTCGTGTAAGAGCTAACATTAATCACAAAAAGACAAACGGACACATAAAACATATAATAAAGGGAGCGGGAGACAAGATGGGGAGAGAGAGGGATGCACACAAGTACAACATTTGAGAGCAGGGACATCGGGAGATCTGTGGGACGGAGAGGGCTTGGGGGGTGGGGGGGAGGAGGCATGGGAAGGGGGTTGGGGGAGTGGGAGAGGTATAAAACACATAGACACTGCTAGGACTTCCAGGAAAGAAGTCAGTATTTCAAAAAAGTGGATCTGGCTCAACGTTATGATCTGGTAGACATGGGGAATAAATGTTTTAAATTTCAATGTGATTGGTCGCATGGTGTATATGAATGATCGTTTTAAGGCCATTTTCCCCGCTAGAGCAGGGGTTTTCCCCGCTAGAGCATTTTCCCCGCAGGCCTTGCGGGCCCCATGACAATCATGGTTCCCTGTTTGAGGCAATGTTTTTATGGCCGGATGCCCTTCCAGGCGCCAACCCTTGGTCGCCTCTTACGATGCGCAGGGATACGGTGTACCTATTCTAAACCGGGGTACACACCGGGAAACACTGCATGGTGTGGCAGCCATAATTTTTTGAAAAATAAACCTTAATTACAATTTTATCTTCTCCTTCACATGTATGATCAACAAATGTTTGGGAGTATAGTTTGATAATTTAAACATCTGACAGCCATTGAAAAAATTTTTGGAATCTGTTTTGTTTTTAATAATAAAAAAAAATCAATTCTGAATTTGGTTTTTATAAAGAGGATGTCATGGGTCAGGTGTCTGATCAAAGCAGGGCAGCTTCGGACCTGACCATAACTGCCCGCAGTTATAAAGTAGCACATCTAGTTATTATTATTATTATTATTAGTCCCCTATCTGGAGGGGGTTAAATGTTTGCTCTCTGTCCGTCTGTCCGTCTCACCTGTAGTTTTCTGCACTTTTCCATACCCTTTAACATATTCAACTGAAACTTGGTACATGGCTTTATTATGATAAGTTACAGACCAAGTTTGAGATTCGGACATTTTGCCAATTTTTCACGGGGTTTTGCCCTTTTTAAACTTAGAAAATATCACATGTTATACATGGGTCAGTTTTCCAGACTTTTCCCGCTTACCCTTTAACATATTGAACTGAAGCTGGGTAGGGGACATGTTATTGTGAAGCAATTCTCCCTCTTGTTATTATTATATATTTTCTTTATACATGTTTTAAGGATTGTGGAGGAGTTGTAACACAAGCCATGCAGACAAAGGTGTGAGACAACAACAGACTTGATTTCAGACGAACACAGCCACTGACTGTCCTTTGGGTCAGTAACTTCCCAGTGCACTCTGGGACACCATATTTAGAATTGTGACTTCACTTTGCTCTCCAAAGTCAGCAGGGCAATTGAGGAAACATTTCCCTCTCACATGGGATGACAACCCACGGGGCGCTATTCTCTAAATGCTGGCGTCAAGTGAGGAAGTACCATAGTACCATTTCCCTGAAATAACCTCATAGAGTGGGTCCCCGTATCCAGCCGTCCGTCCTTCCATACGTTAACATTCGACTAAAACATCTCACAAACTACCTGATTGATTATGGGCCAAATTTGGTAAAATGCATCAGAACAGTAAGGTCTCGTGCGTTGTGTTTCACATCAGGATCTGCCCATTTTGGGAGGATTGAAGGGGGGGGTTTGCCCCAAATATTGGTATTTCATTCAAAAATCTTCTGAGAAACCGACAACACTTCTCCAACACTTCTCCCACACTTCCCACACTTCTCCCTGCTCTCAAATGTTGTTGTTGTGTGCTTCCCCTTCTCTCCCCATCTTGTCTTCTGCTCCCTCTTTTTGTGTGTTTTGTTTGTCTGGTTGATTTGTTTGTGAAATAAATGTTAGCTCTTTTACGAGCCTCGATTCAGTATACAAAAAAAAAAAAAAAAAAAAATTGGATCCAGCCCAAACTAACCATGTGGCATTGTTACCATGTTCCAACCTTAAGTTTTGTTCCCCATGGCCGTATCTCCTCCGGAAAGGGGGCCACGAGCTCCCTCCCCGAATCCATCATATTCACTAAAACATATTTTCCTCGCAAACTATATGACTGATATGGACCAAATTTGGTACGATACATCAGAACAGTTAGGTCTCATGGGGTTGTGCTCCCATCCAGATCCACCCCTATAAGAGGCTGTAAAGGGGGGTTTCCCCTCAAATTCAGGTAATTTATTTTAAAATCTTCTCAGAAACCCTGGGGAAATAACCATCAGTCCCTCACGGGGCTATTTTTTATCGTCTGTCATGAAGTGACCATGGTCAGAACCAAACCACTGTGCGATCACACAAACCATTTTGCTACTGAGTCTGGTCTTTGCTGTAACATTTCTTGAGTATTTGGGTACATTATGATTGGTTAATGTCTGCGAACTAATCTGTAGCATGGGTTTGGTGGATGGCAGAGAAAGACGTGTTCAGTTTTGCATTTTTAACCACACACAGCTTTCTCTTTTCTATGATTAAAAACATTTTTACATCGGAAATATCACCTGGAGTTAAAAAAAAATAAAAATTTGGGTGTTATTGAATTAATTTTTGCTGACCTAGGCTGTGTGTTATTTGTACAAAGGCTAATGTGTGGTTTATATAATTAGGGATTTAATATAATATCAGAACTGATATTGCTACTTGACTCATGTTTTGAAATTTAGACATAGCTAAGTATTTATCAAAATCCAAATTTGGAATGTAAATATTGTAATGCAACCGGGTTGAGTCCAAGTCCTAAGGGACTCGGAACTGGTTATGTCTTAGTTAAACTCCGCAGGAAGTCTTTGAGTGCAGAGGCAAATTTTACTTGAGTGTGCAAATGTCGCATTGGGGTTAACACTTACAATCTGAATTTACCTGCTAAAATATGGTCTACTTGTGATTCCCAATCAGTCTATTGCTTAAGGGGCAACACCCATAACATAACCTAAGCCACCTGAAAGATAAAAGAAAATACAGGTTCAAATTATAATTAAAATAGGGCATTGACATGAAGGAGGCAAAATGAACACAGGAAGAAACTCACACTCAAAGGTCTCAAACTCATTTTGCAAAAAATGTTCGTTTCCCATGAATCGTACACTTTTCAAAATCCAATCTCACCCCTCCCCTCCAAATCCTCCCCATCACCCATCCCTTTCAAATCTCCCCCCTTGCCCCTTCCCTCCCCTCCCTCCTAAACTCCCCCCACACCCCTCCCCTCCGAGACTCTCCCTCGCTCCTCCCCTCCTAGACTCCCCTCTCACCCCTCCTCCTCAAAGCATCCTCCCTGCTTCTTCCCCCTTCCAACTTTCACCTTCATCTCCCCCAACCTTCTGCCTCGCTCTTCCCCTTCCTCAAATAACACCTCACTGTGCCTCACCCAATCTCCATCAAACCTTTTGTCCGCCCCATTCTTCCCTTTCTCCAAACTATTCTGAAATCTCTGACACACCTTCAACAGCTCTCCCTACCTCTTCCTCGTCTTCCACATATTACCCTACCCCTTCCCCCCTGTTCTGGACCTGATGCTCCCCCTTCCTCTTCATTAATGGTATGGACCTCAAACATCCGGGGCCTTCGCTCAAACTTGACTGATCTCTCCATACAGGTTGCTTCTGACAAACCAGATGTGATCTGCTTAACAGAAACTTTCCTCCTTCATGATGTCTCTGATGCCTTGGTATCTCTCCCAGGTTACTCCCTCCTCCAGTATGATAGACCTGAGCCTCGTCCTGGAGGTGGGGTTGCTATCTTTATAAAAAAAACTCTTCCTCACTCGCCCTCCACTGCCCTCTCTCCACCTCACCCCCAGGAATACCTTTGGCTACGGCTTCCCCTTCGCTCCCACCTTTTGTTCATATGTGTTGTACCGTCCACCAAACAGCGATGACTCAATCTACATCTCGCTGTCTGATATTATATGGACCAACTTCTATCTACCCATCCCAACTCTCTCTTCCTCATATGTGGTGATTTCAATTGTCACCATGCCAGTTGGCTGGGTGTGGGTACCTCTCTCACCAGCCATGGCTCTTCAGCAAAGGACTTCTGCGACTCACTGGGACTGACACAATCTGTCAATTTCCCGACCCGGATCTCAGTCAACGGAGCATCTTCTCTTCTGGATTTGGTTATGACAAACTTCCCTGAAAATGTCTGCTGCTCTTCTTCTGCTCCAATCGGCTCATCTGATCATGTGCTTGTCAAAGTGGACATCTCTCTGACCATTCTCAGAGAGCCTCCTCAGCATCGACGAGTCTGGCATTTCACTCAGGCCAACTGGCACGGTCTTCAAGCAGCCATCAATCATCTGGACTGGTCTCCCATCTCTACCGCCTCTGACATCAACTCATCCTGGGAATTCTTTCAAAGTAAATTGCTCTCTCTCATGCACAGATTTATCCCATCTCGTCTTCAGTGGTCATACCCTTCCTCCCGTCCATGGTACACGGAATCTTGTGGTGAGGCTTTTGCCCTGAAACAACTTGCTTTCGTCTCCTGGAAAGCAAATCCAACGGAAGGAAATCTCATTTCCTTTCACAAAGCCCGAAACAAGTGTGTGTCCACCCTCAGGAGAGCCAGGAAACAATATCTCACCGTTCTCAAGACCGAACTCTCTTATCTGTCTCCCTCTTCCAAATCCTGGTGGCGTCTGGTCAAATCTGTTTCTGGTGTTTGTTCCCCCTCCATCCCCTCCCTCACCTCAAACGGCTTAACGGCTGACTCTGCACGTGAAAAAGCTGAATGCCTCAACTCTGTGTTTGCCTCTAAATCTTGTGTCCCAAACCCATCCCTCTCTGTACCCACCGTACCCAGTCGTACCCAGCTGCTCCTGGACTCTGTGTCCTTTCCTCCTGACAAGGTGGAAAAGTTTCTGTCAACCCTCGACTCTGATTCTGCAACTGGTCCTGAAGGCATCAGCCCACGGGTCCTAAAATCCTGTTCTTCCGCTCTTTCACTCCCTATTTCTGTTCTCTTCACCCTCTCTTTTGCTCAAGGTCATCTGCCATCTGCTTGGAAATCAGCCAACATCACCGCTTTGCACAAAAAAGGTGCAAAAACAGATCCCAGCAACTACAGACCAATCAGCCTTCTCCCAATTATCAGCAAAGTCATGGAATCCATCATTGCTTCAGATATGAAATCTTTCCTCTTCTCCAATGGCTTGATCTCTGATCATCAATTTGGTTTCAGACCTGGTCACTCTACTCTGGACATGCTGCTTCTGCTTTCTCAACAATGGATGGAGGTCCTCAACGCCAAACAGGAAATTAGAGCTGTCTCCCTTGACATATCACGTGCCAGAGTGGGGTCTGGCACCCCGCTCTGCTCACCAAACTCTCCTCCTATGGTATCCATCGAAATCTCCACGCAAGGCTGGCGGAGTTCCTCTCTAGTCGTAGTCAACGCGTGGTCCTGAATGGGTTTCTCTCATCTCCCCTTCCTGTTCAGGCTGGAGTTCCCCAAGGCAGTGTTCTGGGCCCTGTGCTTTATCTGGTCTTCATCAATGATCTCTCTGACTCTCTTGAAAATCTTCTCTATCTCTCTGCTGATGATTCCACTCTCTGTCGCTCCATTCCTCATCCCTCAGATCGGCAGTCTGCAGCCTCCTCACTCTCTGCAGACCTGGACAAAATCACAGACTGGGCAAACAAATGGAACATGTCTTTCAATCCTGATAAATCTCACACTCTTACGATGTCTCTCTGAAAAGACCGACTGGAAAACCCTCCCATCCACTTTCTGAATAATCCTCTCCAAGAAGTTCTGTCACTCAAGCTTTTGGGTCTCACTATTTGCCATGATCTTTCCTGGGAAAACCACATTTCAAATCTGGCCTCCAAAGCCAGTCGCCGACTAGGCATCCTCCGTCGTGCGAAGTCCTTCCTTGGCACACCTGAGCTCCTCACCACATACAAGGCTTTCATCCGCAGCTCTATGGAATACTGCTCTCCCCTCTGGTCTGGTGTTCCTGCCTCACACCTAGCCCGTCTTCACGCTGTTGAAACCAAAGCATTCAGAATCATTGGAATCTCCCGCGATGAAGCTAACTCCAAGGGCCTTTCACTCACTCACCGCAGGCAGGTTGGTGGTCTTTCCGTCTTCTACTGACTCCTCTCTGGCCTTGCCCCCCCAGCCCTCTTTGGGCTCTGTCCCCCAAATATTCCTACAGGTCGCACAAGATCTGCCTGCATCCCTCTTATGGTTAAACTGCCAAAATCAAGACTTTCTGCTCACCTTCACTCCTTCATTCCTCTTTTCTCCCGCCTCTGGAACAAACTCCCTCACTCTCTTCAATCCCACTCCACCCTCCAGGTCTTTAAAACAGCTGTTCACCACCATCTCTTATCCTCCCCCATCCAAAACCTTGATCTTTTCTACCCCCGCTAATTTCGGTGCCCTTGTGTTTTATACCTCTCCCCCCCCCCCCTTCCCACGCCTCCTGCCCCCAAGCCCTCTCCCTCCCACACTTCTCCCTGCTCTCAAATGTGGTTGTGTGCTTCCCCTTCTCTCCCCATCTTGTCTTCCGCTCCCTCTTTTTGTATATTTTGTTTGTCTATTTGAGAAATAAATGTTAGCTCTTTCACGAGCCTCGATTCAGTATACAAAAAAAAACAAAAAAAAACAAGGATGGCACTCGGTAGAGAACATACCTGCACCTGGCTGAACAGTTTACATGTTGTGCCCCACTGATAGGCCCGGATCTGCATCCAGACATTATCCAAAATCTTATCAGTTTGTGCTTGTCACGCACCCAACTCATTCACCTCGTTTCATCCAAATTCCTCAAACGTTTTGAAATATCATGATATACATGCATATCATTTTTGGCTACATCTCTCAATTATAATGAATCGTTAAAAAAGTTATCGTATCTGGATCCGGTTCCAGATCTTCACTGAAATTGAATCAATTCGTCTTTATCGCACACCCAACCTGAACACAAGGTTTCGTCCGAATCTGTCCATAACCTATTGAGATATCATGCTTACCGACAAGCAAACAAACAGAGGTGAAAACATAAACTCTGTCCACCTTCGGTGGCTGAAGTAACAAAAATTAAGGGCAATACCCCTGGGCGCTCACCTGGTAGAATAAAGCAGTATACTGCAACGAATAAGGGTGTTTTAAACATTATCATGGCATTTTAAAGCAATTTCAATGGTTGCTAGGAAATGGCAACGTGTGGAATCGTACTACCATACTACCCTAATCATAAGGCTTTAACCCAAAAAAAATAATACTTATTAAAAAAAAAAAAAAAAAAAACTTTGGTACATCACGGTGATGAACGGAACGTTGTGGTCAAGTTTCATCTGAATTGTGTGTGTAATTTCAGAGGAGAAAGCAAATACCTATTTTGGGGGTGGGAGTAGGACGTCAAAACTGGACCCACTTTGACCTCCGGTAGACCCCTTGGACTCTAAGTCTATTTTAACGACATGAACAAACTTTAGTTGCAACATACCGATTATAATTTTAGCCAAGTTTGGTCACAATCCCATCAGCAGTTTTGGAGAAGAAGATGCAAGTGTTGACGGACTGACGGACGGACGACACGCCATCCTATAAGCTCCCCGGAACTATGCTGCAGGCGAGCTAAAAACCTGATCAGCGATTCACTTATTCTGAAGAAAGAAACGGATTGATGCCTATTTATCCTTTGACATGCACATATACAAGAGAAATGAACAGGACACACGAAAGGAAGAGTAGAAGAGAAAGGTGACGAAATGGTGGTAAGATGGAAGTGAAGCCTTTCCTTCATCCTAGATGCCATAGGTTAGTCTGGATCAGACAAACTTGTTTCATTCACCCCATGCACACATCCGTAATGTGTTTCGCTCAGAAATTGGCCATATAACAAGAATCCGCTGTCCTTCAACACTTGGACAGGACCATGGTTGCACGGAGCAGCCGAGAGAGGACATGTAGGCTTGGAGGAGAGGCGAGGTGGTGAGTCCGTCTGAGATTCGAGAAGGGAGGATGGTGGATTGTGGAGTGCGAGACCTCGTGAAGTGAGAGAGAGCGTGTGATTGAATTGAAATATATATATATATATATATATATATATATATATGTGGGAGAGAGAGAGACTTTGACTTTTGACATCCTTTTATTCCAAAAATATAAAGTGCATGGATGTACAGTGTATAAAAATCAAAAAAGCCAAAATCAAGAGAAAACGATGAAAGCGAGGAAACAATACAGATACAAGCGTTAATCAGTTCAAATTTTACAAAAAATCAAATGCAATCTTCTGCAGCAATACTACTAAGTGTAGAAATTGTGATCAATTAAGAAAAAAAATAATACCAACTCATTTTGGCAGACTTCACAGACACTTTCCAAACACCATTTTTCTACAAATCCATCAATTTCACCCATGATCTTGGAAAACTCAAACTCATGTTTTAACCTTGCAGCACAAAGTGCATTGAAAAACGTCATGACGTTGCATTGATGCAGGGGCTTACCATTACGCTTCTCCTTTCTGGACAAGTAAGTAGCAAGCTTTGCTGTAGCTACAAAAAAGCACAACAGTTCGTATTCTTTGTTGTGTTGCTGTCTCTTTTTGATCCCAAAAATAAAGGATCTAAAAGTAAATCTGAAAATCATTTTGATCGACACAAAGTCTAACCATTTAAATAATGGAAAAAGTCTTTCACAACCAATAAAAAAATGAAAAACATCCTCATTTACAGAACAAAAGGGGTAACATGCAGATATCGGGGCAAAATTCCATACATGTATTGCATGGGATGATCCAGTGGGCAAGGCACCACTGAAGATCTCCTGTTCTTTTGTTAATCAGCTTACAATACATTGATTCCCATACAGGTTCATTGGGGGGCCCGGCAGGGAGTAGACTCTTCCAATGTGCTACTCCATTTAATGGAGAAATACCAAGAACTTGAGATAAACACCACTTATACCTGGGCTCTTGCTGCTCTCAGCATGCAATTCACTTGTCCCTGTGCTAACAGGTGGAAGTACCTTGGTAAAGCAGTCAAAAATCAGTTTCGGGAAAGGGGACTCGCTGTGGTGTCCAAAAGTATTCCGAGTCCAAAGTTTCTGTAACTGATGACGTTTTTGAACAACTTTCCTCAAAATCATTCCAATTGTCCTCTTGGACCGAATCGCCGTCATGGTTGAAATTTCCTCCACCCGACACCGGAGTTTGGCCGAAGGTGCCATACTTTGTTTATGCCTGCATCATGAAGCGTTGGCACAAATGACGACTCTTGAGTACATCAGGGAAGAGAGGATTGAAGAACAGAGGCTCAACCTCGAACATCCCTGGGGAGTAAGTGTCTGCTTTACGGCTCACGGAAAGTCTTTCCCAGGCACTGAGAAGGCTCTGGTAAAATATGGGGAGCGTTGATGTATTCACATACTTAAGGTGTCAGGAATACTTCGAGACCATAGCCGAGTCTACCCGCCTGCTGTAAAATATGACAAGCCAAGGCATGGTTTGGCAGGTTTTCACCAAATAGGAGGCGTTGAATGGAGCACAGGGGAAAGGCCATGAGACGGGATTTCACATGAACAAGGCTCTGACCACCTTCAGATGAAGTATGGCATATTACGTTTGGCTGCAGCCAATGATGGCCTCCCCAAAAAAGTCCACAAGTTTGGCCTGTATCCTGTCCAGCAGCACTTCTGGTGGTTGCAGGCAAATGAAGCGATGCCACAACGCTGTAGCAACCAAGTTATTTGCCACTAAGACACGGCCCTTAAATGAGAGGTGCGGTAGGGTTCTTTTCCACAGGTTCAGCCTCCTCTCTAATTTTTCCAGTCACACCTTCCCAATTCCTTTTCTCAAATTGTGTAGAGCCCAGGGACACACCAAGGTAATAACACCATCTGCTTTCCACTCTAAGTTTTCTGGAAGAGCAGGTAGATGTGTTGAGACAGGTAGGCAACTATTAAGGTATGGCACCCAAAGAGCTTTGCTTTTCATCCAATTAACCTTCAGAGACGAAGCCATGAAAAAGGTTCTTAAGGACTTTACAAGAGCAACAATATCTTGGTGGTTTTTTATAATGACGCAAACATCATCTGCATAGGCCGATATAGTCAATGGTGGGCTTCCAGGAAAACAGGTCAGGCCAGAGATATTCTTTCTCGGTGTACAAAGTAATGGTTCCATTGCTAACGCAAAAAGCAAACCTGAGACTGGGCAACCCTGCCGTACCCCCCTCTGAACCATTATGGGGGGAACCAGTTCATTGTTCACCTTAATTATACTGGAGATGTCAGTGTACAATAGAGTTATAAAGGCCCTGAAATTTACCCCAAAACCGCATGCTTCAAGAACATGCCACAAGAAAACATGGTCAATGCTGTCAAAGGCTTTTTCAAAGTCAAGAAAAAATATTCCAAAATCGTTTTGGTCATGGTAAGCATACATTAAATCCCACACGAAAAAAATGTTGTCATAAATCGAACGACTGGGGATGCAGAAAGTCTGATCAGGTAAAACCAGATCGCCAATGACTTTCTTCAAACGATTTGCCATTGCTTTCGAAAACAATTTATAGTCAGTGCACATTATTGAAACCGGTCTCCAATTCTCCATCCGCCGGAGATCTGACTTTGGGAGAAGACTCACCACTGCTCTCCTTAGACTTAGTGGCATTACACCTTTTCGCAAGGATTCTTGGAATACATTCAAAAGTTCCGGGCCCAAAATTCCAAGTAAAACTCAGCTGGTAGGCCATCAATTCCCGGAGCCTTTCCAGATTCCATTTCAACCAGGGCACGCTGTAACTCATCAAGGCTTAAAGGCACATCCAGCTCCAGGCACTGAGTCTCAGTTAGGGATGGGAGATGGGAGGTAAAACATTTTATTTTATCCTCATATATATATATATCTTTTTTTGCAAATAGTTCAGAATAGTACTTTCTAATCGTGATTTTTACCCCATCAGAATTTGTAATTTCATTCCCACTGGGGTCCTTAACTGATAAAATAAGCCAAGGAGGCTTCGTTTCAGATTCTAAGTGAAAGAAGGATTTGCTAGGACTATCTGATACTTTAATGATTTTTATTCTCAGTCTAACTAATAGTCCTGCAGCCTTCTCCTGTAATAGTTCCCGGAGTTGGGTCCTTTTTTCAAGGAGCAATTTATAGTTTGTCTCATTTTCTTGTTCTGCCATTTTGTTTTGCAGTGTTAGAATTTCGGTTTCCAACCGAGCCAATGTGATTTGACTTTCATGAGTGATATGCGAATTAAACTGTTGACAAAACAGTCGTATATGAGTTTTCATATTATCCCACCAAAGGTTTGTGGAAGCAAAAAGGGGCTTTTTGCTAACTATAGCTATCCATAGAATGCGAAAGGCTTCCTTAAACAGGGTATCATCCAAAAGACTTGTATTGAATTTCCAAGAGGCGCTCCTCCGTTTGAATTGAGGGAAAGATAGGCCCATCGTGACCATGTGGTGGTCAGAGAAGATGGAGGGGGTAATAATTGAGGAGGTTACAGTATTCCTTAATCGTGGGGTGATGTACCATCGGTCAAGCCTCGCTAAGGATACTTGGCCATTTGAGCATCGACACCATGTGAACTGCCGGTCATTAGGGTGCATCAATCGCCATACATCAAGAAAAGCCCCACCTGAAAGAAACTGGGAGAGGTCACCATGGGCCTCGGGATGTGGTTCTGGTGAATTTCTGTCCATTTTGGGCTCTAGCGTACAATTGAAATCTCCCCCCATGCATATGCACTGATTGAGGTCAAACAAATTTAAATGGTTTATCACTTCAGTAAAGAAGACTTTACAGTCAGTACTCTCACTTGGTGCATATACATTAAAAATAATAAGCTTCAGGCTATTGATCACCAATTCTAGGGAGGAAAAACGTCCCCGAACCACCTCCTGAAAGAGGCAAGATTCAGGTACAAGCCCTGGTTTTAACAAGAACCCAACTCCAGCAGATACAGATGACATATTACTGAAGAAACATTTACTTTTGAACATGCTGCACTAGGGTGGTCCAAAAAACATCGATCTCTCCGATTTTGATGCTCTACTGGATTATTGTTAGAAATGGTCTAAAACATTCACCCACCAAATATTTTCGCTCAATTCCATCTAGAAACTCATACACACTTCAATTGAAATATGGCGTTTTCACCAAATTTGGCTAAATGAGAACAATCCAATAGCAACCTAGGTGGAAAAAGTACATGCACTATTGTACTAAGCCATTTTGTGGTTCATGACTTTTTGCATGCGCTTGCGCCTGTGAGTGTGAAATCATCATGGTCGAAACATGTTTGACAATGCTTGAAACATGTTCATACATGTCTGACTCATGTTTCGACCATGAGGACTTCACAGGGGTATGTACCATCAATGACATTATTTAGGAAAAAAATATTTCTAAAGTCTTTGTAAGTCATTAAAATTGACCAAAATGACAAATTTATATGTTGAGTGTGTATGAGTTTATAGATGACTCAGATGCAAAATATTTTTTGGGTGAATGATTTAGACCATTTCTAACAATAATCCAATAGAGCATCAAAATCCAGATAAAAAAGTGATTTTTTTGCATTTTTGGACCACCTGTACCAGTTATGCTGCACCAGTCATGTTAAACCTTCTCAATAATATGAGTTTCTTACAGTAATATTACATCAACTTGTTTCCGTTTGAATAAACTATTCACTTGGATCTGGTGGACGTGACTAGCCCCACCACCATTTATATTGAGTGTTGCAAGATTAAGCGTCTTCGTCACTCATGAGAAAATTTTGTCTGTCGCTGTGAGTACTCATTCTTTGCCCTTGTTATGATTTTCTTTCGTCGATGAAACTGTGATTTGTTAGGTTTAGTTCCTCAGATTTTCTTATGACTAGTTTTGCAGCCTGAATAAAGGGAGCCAAAACAGGGAAATGATCCCCAATGATGACATTTCGCTGTCTATACGTTTCATTGAGAAATGAGAGAACAAGATGGGGAGGGATTGGGGGGTGATCTGCCATTAATTGTGATAACGCTGTTACCTCTACCTCCTCTTCCGATTCTGATAAATCAGAAAATGGTCCAATGAGGTCTGGGTCAATACCGTTTTCTTCTCCTGCAATGCAAGCTAGTCTTCCCTTGTCTGGGGGGTCCGCACAGTGTTGGATTTGGGACACATCAGCACATTGATTACTGATTTCCTCAAATGGCATGAAATCATTATTCCCACATTCCTGTGGATTTATGTTTCCACCCTTATCTGCTATGTTGGCAAATTTATTACTTGCCGGAAAAGATTCCGGCAAGTATGTTGATCTGTTCGTTTGTTTGTTACTTGCCGGAAAAGATTCCGGCAAGTATGTTGGTTGATCTGTTCGTTTGTTTGTTACTTGCTGGAAAAGATTCCGGCAAGTATGTTGATCTGTTCGTTTGTTTGTTACTTGCCGGAAAAGATTCCGGCAAGTATGTTGATCTGTTCGTTTGTTTGTTACTTGCCGGAAAAGATTCCGGCAAGTATGTTGATCTGTTCGTTTGTTTGTTACTTGCTGGAAAAGATTCCGGCAAGTATGTTGATCTGTTCGTTTGTTTGTTACTTGCCGGAAATTTTTTTCCTGCAAGTATGTTGATCTGTTCGTTTGTCTGTCTGTCTGTTTGTCTGTTTGTCTGTCTGTCTGTCTGTCTGCAGCACTGCGTCTACACCGTTGCACGGAGAATCGCCAAACTTTGCACACATATTCGTCTTGCCCTGGAATAGACTGTGCCCAATTTATGACGTCATCGGTCACGTGTTTCGGCGGCCATCTTGGAAAAACCGAAATAATTTGCACCGCGATATCACCGAAAGTACTGAACAGAAAAAATTGAGACGGCTCATTGTAAAGAACTCTCCATGGGGAATAAAATGTTAATGTTGACGTCATAGGTCACGTGGTTCGGCCGCCATCTTGGAAAAACCGAAAAATTTTGCACCTCCATATCTCCAAAAGTGCTGAATAGAAAAAATTGAGACATGGCTCATTGTGAAGAACTCTCCATGGGGAATAAAATATGTTAATGATGACGTCACCGGTCACGTGGTTTGGCCGCCATCTTGGAAAAACGGCAAAACTTTGCACCTCCATATCTCTGAAAGTACTGAATAGAAAAAATTGAGACATGGCTCATTGTAAAGAACTCTCCATGTGGAATAAAAAATGTTAATAATGACGTCATCGGTCACGTGGTTCGGCCGCCATCTTGGAAAAGCTTTGCACCTCTATATCTCCGAAAGTGCTGAACAGAAAAAATTGAGACATGGCTCATTGGAAAGAAATGTCCATGGGAAATAAAATATGTTAATGATGACGTCATAGGTCACGTGGTTCGGCCGCCATCTTGGAAAAACCGAAAAAATTCGCATCTCCAAAAGTGCTGAATAGAAAAAATTGAGACATGGCTCATTGGAAAGAAATGTCCATGGGGAATAAAATATGTTAATGATGACGTCATCGGTCACGTGGTTCGGCCGCCATATTTGTCCTAAATCCCCAATGAAAAAGTAAATTCCGGCAAGTCCTCGGTCTCTGACCGATTTTTCATCTGTCTGTCTGTCTGTCTGTTTGCAGCACTGCGTCTACACCGTTGCACGTAGAATCGCCAAACTTTGCACACATATTGGTCTTGCCCTGGAATAGACTGTGCCCAATTAATGACGTCATCGGTGACGTGGTTCGGTCGCCATCTTGGAAAAACGGCAAAACGTTGCGCCACTATATCTCCAAAAGTGCTGAACAGAAAAAATTGACATGGCTCATTGTAAAGAACTCTCCATGGGGAATAAAACATGTTAATGATGTCATATGTCACGTGGTCGGCCGCCATCTTGGAAAAACGGCAAAACTTTGCACCACTATATCTCCAAAAGTGCTGAACAGAAAAAATTGAGACATGGCTCATTGTAAAGAACTCTCCATGGGGAATAAAATATGTTAATGATGATGTCATCAGTCACGTGGTCGGCCGCCATCTTGGAAAAACGGCAAAAGTGTGCACCACTATATCTCCAAATGTGCTGAACAGAAAAAATTGAGACATGGCTCATTGTAAAGAACTCTCAATGGGGAATAAAATATGTTAATGATGACGTCATATGTCACGTGGTTCGGCCGCCATCTTGGAAAAACCGAAAAATTTTGCACCTCCATATCTCCAAAAGTGCTGAATAGAAAAAGTTGAGACATGGCTCTTTGTAAAGAACTCTCCATGGGGAATAATATATGTTAATGATGACGTCATCTATCACGTGGTTCGGCCGCCATATTTGTCCTAAATGGCCGATAAAAAAGTACATTCCGGCAAGTCCTCGGTCTCTCACCGATTTTTGTCTGTCTGTTTGTCTGTCTGTCTGTCTGTCTGTTTGCAGCACCACGTCTACACCGTTGCACGTAGAATCGCCAAACTTTGCACACATATTGGTCTTGCTCAGGAATAGACTGTGCCCAATTGAGGACGTCATCGGTCACGTGGTTCGGCCGCCATCTTGGAAAAACAGAAACACTGCACCTCCATATCTCTGAAAGTACTGAATAGAAAAAATTGAGACATGGCTCATTGTGAAGAACTCCATGTGGAATAAAATATGTTAATGATGACGTCATAGGTCACGTGGTTCGGCCGCCATCCTGGAAAAACCGAAAAACTTTGCACCTCCATATCTCCAAAAGTGCTGAATAGAAAAAATTGAGACATGACTCATTGTAAAGAACTCTCCATGGGGAATAAAATATGTTAATGATGACGTCATCGGTCACGTGGTTCGGCCGCCATCTTGGAAAAACCGAAAAACTTAGCACCTCTGAATCTCCGAAAGTGCTGTATAGAAAAAATTGAGACATGGCTCATTGTAAAGAACTCTCCATGGGGAATAAAATATGTTAATGATGATGTCATAGGTCACGCGGTTCGGCCGCCATATTTGTCCGAAATGGCCGATAAAAAAGTAAATTCCGGCAAATCCTTCGTCTCTGACCGATTTTTCATCTGTCTGTTTGTCTGTCTGTTTGCAGCACTACGTCTACACCGTTGCACGTAGAATCGCCAAACTTTACACACATATTGGTCTTGCCCAGGAATAGACTGTGCCCATTGAGAAAAAATTGAGGCATGGCTCATTGTAAAGAACTCTCCATGGGGAATAAAATATGTTAATGATGTCGTCATATGTCACGTGGTTCGGCCGCCATCTTGGAAAAACCGAAAAACTTTGCACCTCCATATCTCCGAAAGTGCTGAACAGAAAAAATTGAGACATGGCTCATTGCAAAGAACTCTCCATGGCGAATAAAATAAGCTAATTATGACATCATAGGTCACGTGGTTCGGCCGCCATCTTGGAAAAACCGAAAAACTTTGCACCTCCATATCTCCGAAAGTGCTGAACAGAAAACATTGAGACATGGCTCATTGCAACGAACTCTCCATGTCGAATAAAATAAGTTAATGATGACATCATAGGTCACGTGGTTCAGCTGCCATATTTGTCCTAAATGGCCGATAAAAAAGTAAATTCCGGCAAGTCCTCGGTCTCTGACGGATTTTTCATTATGGATGTCAGCCTGTTCGTCAACATTCGTTTGGATCAATGATGCACCATTCACAGACTCATGGCCTGATTTATTTCCATCATTAACGTCGTCTGTGTGAGTAATGGAAGCGCGTTGTTTTAGAGGCTGAACCCTGATACTCTTTTCTGGGTTTTCCCTCTTTATTTATTTGGTCCACGCTTTGCAGAGAGATTCCAGGTGCATCCTGAAGAGTTTTTCCACCAACAGTCTGCAAATCGAGCATGACCTTTTTACCTGCTCCAGATGAGTCATTATCACCCAGAGCCCTTCGTTTACTCGTCCCCAATCTAATATCTGTGTCCATTTCAACATTTTGCTGAGGAGGAACAACTACATTCGTGGTTGAAACACTGGATTCAGCCTCATTAGGAATTTTAAGCGGTGGAATAGAGTTAACCTCCCCCCCCACTGGGAATATTAATTGGTGGAGCAACGTTAACCTCCCTCCCACTGGGAGTATTAATTAGCGGAGCAACCTCCTCCTTACAAACTATGACGGTGTGACCCGTCTTGCCACACCGGGCACACGAGGCTTTGGGACAAAAACGTTTTAAATGTCCATACGCTCCATGCTGAAAGCATGTTAAGGTGGTGGACGATGCGTATAGCTGGAAATTTGCCTCTTCAAAATTAATTTTGAAAGTGATGTTGAGTCCTGTGTCGTCCACACGGTCTGGAAGGACCATATACACCTGTCTGCGGAAGCTCATTACGTGCTTAACACGTACATTTCGACAACCAAGAGGGATTGTTGAAATCCTTGATACTATTTTACCGTACCGTGATAACACGGTCATTAACTTGTCATTTGGGATAAATGGTGGTACGTTGGAAATAACCACTCTCGTCGCGGGAGTTAATAGCGGCGACGCCATCATAAAGTGACCACTTTCCGTGGTTATTCCCGCACTTACCACGTCATGGACGAGTTCCTTGTCCGAAACGAACACCACCACTTTCTGGCTCATACGCAAAGCTGCATGTATATTTTCATCCCCAACAATGTTCCCTACAGCGAGGATGATGTCCTTGACAGGGACTCCATCCGGAGGCACGCACACAAACGCATGCTTCCTGGTTAAGCCTTCAAAGTCATCGCGATGAGAGCGTGCATTCGCCATACCGGCGAATTTCCTCCCCCTCCCCCCACTTGTCCGAACTGAACAAGAAGGTATCAAACCTAAATAATCGAACTAAAGTAAATAATAAACGTGCATTATAAGCACAAAAATGGCTTACAAAGCGCCGTCAAAGCCAGTAGGCCGCACCCAAAATGGGCCCGCTCTCAAACCTCCCTCTCTCGAAGACAAGGGTGCAGAACGGATGAAAACACAATGCCGAAGCACACAGGATGGAAAAGGACAGGGAGGGGGGCAGGAGAGGGGGAAAAACTCACAACGGACTCACCAAAACACAGAGCAGTTGCTCACAGCCGCCATGACGCCACGCCCAACACGAACGGCCTGCAGGGGGCGAGAGAGAGAGAAAGAGACTTTGACTTTTGAAACTCTTTTATTATAAAGGTAAGAAAACCACACAAGTCATGAATAAAAACCACCAAAACACTAAAATAGAAAGTTTAACACACCATTGTCAAGTTTGCAAACCCCACCCTTTATACACCATTTTTCCAAAAAGGTTTGCAGATCATCTTTCATTTGGAAAAAATGAAATTCCAAACGCAACCTTGCCATGACCAAAGCCTTGAAAACAATTACCACATCACATAAAATATCAGCATTTGCCAGGAGCTTTGCTTTTCTTGTCTTATAGATTGCTAGTTTTCCAATAGAAATTAAGAAATTAACAAGAGCAGTCTCAGAGCGTTTTTTATAACCAAATGGTGTTCCAAAGATAAAAACACGTGTAGAAAAGGAAAAGTTCATACGATTAAAAAAAGTTGATAAAAAAAACAAAGAAGGGAGAGAGTCTTGCACAATCTACGTAGGCATGGGAAAGGTCTTCAGAAATCATACAAAAAGGGCATTCCACTGAGTTATCCTCATTAAAACGATGTAATAAAACATTGGAGGGCAACACCATATGGGCGAGTCTCCAAGCAATATCACCAGTCCTTTTAGCAATCGGTGAAACATACATTGCAGACCATTGCGGATGGGAGGGAGACCCAGAAGGCAGTTTCTCTTTCCATCGAGCCCCAAAAGAAACTGGCTGTAACGAGGGAAACCGAACTGAGATACACAACCGATACAGTCTCTTTTTATCCTTGCTGGAAAGTGGCGATGAGGATAGCAAGATAGATGTTGTGGCGCTATCAGCCGGCAGGCTAGAGCTAGCACAGATCTGTGGTGGTGTATGGTGGTCACCAATGTTGGCGGTTGAGCTCAGGCCCAAGTGCCTAAAAACACACAGGATTTCCTGTAGGACCTTGGCTACGCTCCTCAAAGATCTGATGCCAGTTCTTACTTGAAGATGTCCTGCGGAGAACCAACTGTTCTTGTTACAGTCACGAAGGTCCCGAGTCGTTTTCACGCCAGCGCTCACAAAACGTTGCACAAAAGCACGTGAGCGAGGAATAGCAGGAAAGAGGGCATTGTAGAAAAGGGGTTCACGGAGGAACCTTTCACTGTTGTATGTCCCCATTTGCTGAGTTGCTGAAATGGACCGCCAGACGTTCAAGACATCTTGGTAAAAGTCAGGGAGCAGCGAAGCATCAACATGTTGCAGCTCCATGAAGAAGAGTTCACAATTGTACCCAAGCATGCCGGCTTGTTTTAGTATACAGTTTGCAGTCGATTTCCAGGGCCTCCAGAAATATAAAACGAAGAGCTGTAGAGACTCGGAAGGCCATCACCCGACAAAGAATGTCCACAAGCCCATGACCTCCTTCTGCCAGTGGAAGGCAAATAGTCTCTGGCTTTAGCCAGTGTTTGCCATCCCAAAAGAAGTCAAGTAAACATTTTTGAATTGACGACACCAACGTTGCAGGTGGCTGCAAGGCAATCATTTTATGCCATAAGAGAGGGGCCACCAGGTTGTTAATGACCAGGGCACGACCTCGGAAAGACAAGGTCGACAAAATTCCTCTCCATCTGTTTAATTTGTTGCTGATTTTGTGGAGCAAACCATCCCAATTCCTTTTGACAAAGCCTGGGGTTCCAAGATAAACACCGAGGTATTTCACACCTTCTTTTTCCCATGTCAAATTCATAGGGAGAATTGGAAGGGCAGAAGGTGGCGTACCGCCGACCCAAACTGCTTTGCATTTCGACCAATTAATTTGCGTTGTACATGCTTGAGAGTATACCCGTAGGCACTCAAATAGCAGAGCAATGTCATTACTGCTGCGAACAGCAAGACATACATCATCAGCATAGGCCGAAATGATAACGGGATTTTCTGATGGAGTCACTGAAAATCCCATAAGAGAAGATCGTAAATGAATCAAAAGGGGCTCAATGCAAAGAGAGTACAAGATTCCAGATAAGGGACAGCCTTGCCGAATTCCCCTCCCAATCCACGAAGGTGAACAGAGACCATCATTGATTTTGATCAAGCTAAAAATGTGATTATACAATAAGGATACATATGAAATAAAGGATGCCCCAAAACCAAATTGCTTTAAAATGTGAAACAAATACTCATGATTAACAGAGTCAAAAGCCTTTTCTTTGTCAATAAAAAAGAGACCGGTATGTTGTTGTTGAAATGCACACACATCCCACAGGTCTCGTACCAAAAAAATGTTATCGTGCATAGATCTGTGCATAACACAGTTCGATTGATCCTGATGTATAACTGTGCTTAAAACAGTCTTTACACGGTTAGCTAGCGTTTTGGCAAAAATCTTGTAATCTGTGCAGAGAAGAGAGATTGGACGCCAGTTCTGTATCAATTGCAGGTCGTTTTTCTTAGGGATAAGGCAAACAACTGCACGCCGACAACTAAACGGTAACAATCCCTCACGCAGACTGTATAAAAACACTGAGTGCAAAGCAGGACCAAGCATGTCCCAAAAGGTTTTATAAAATTCAGCTGGTAGCCCATCAAAACCAGGAGCCTTATGATCAGCAAGGTCATCTAGCGCAGTTTTAAGTTCACCGAGAGTAATGTTCTCATCCAAGACATGCCGCTGATGCTCATCTATCTGCGGTAAATTGGTCGTAATATTCTGCATTGCAGGCACATCATTAGGCTTAAGGGAAAACACATTCTCAAAATAAGACCGAACAAAATGAACAATCTCCGTATTATCACTAAGAATATGTCCATCACTAGCCCGAAGACTAAGCATTTGCTGGCTCGCCTTGGTCGTCTTCTCAAACTTAAAGAAATCTTTACAACATGTGTCTGACGACAGTAAACCATTCACTCTCAGCCTGACTAAGGCACCAATACCATTTTCTTGAATTAATTCCTTAAGCAGAGTTTGTTTTTCAAAGAGGAGTTGACACCGTTTTTCATCACTAAGGACCTCAGCACCTTCCTGCAATCGTAGAATTTCTTGTTTCAAGGCATCAATACATAATTGTTTACTTTGAGAGCAATTGGTTTTGTATTGCTGACAGAAAATACGGATCTGCGCTTTAGCATAGTCCCGCCACTGACAGAAATTTAGGAAACGATGTTGGAAATACACAACCTTGTCCCAAAAAACCACAAAGGATGATTTAAAGAAAGGATCGCTCAGAAGTGAGGTGTTAAAGGACCAATACAGGGTGCGGCGTTTGAAACGAGGAAAAGAAAAGCACAGTTTTACCAAAGAATGGTCAGAGAAGCCTGAAGGGACAATAGCCGTATTACGGTGGTCCAAAAATGCAAAAAAATCACTTTTTTATCTGGATTTTGATGCTCTATTGGATTATTGTTAGAAATGGTCGAAATCGTTCACCCAAAAAATATTTTGCATCTGAGTCATCTATAAACTCATACACACTCAACATATAAATTTGTCATTTTGGTCAATTTTAATGACTTACAAAGACTTTAGAAATATTTTTTTCCTAAATAATGTCATTGATGGTACATACCCCTGTGAAGTCCTCATGGTCGAAACATGAGTCAGACATGTATGAACATGTTTCAAACATGTTTCAAGCATTGTCAAACATGTTTCGACCATGATGATTTCACACTCACAGGCGCAAGCGCATGCAAAAAGTCATGAACCACAAAATGGCTTAGTACAATAGTGCATGTACTTTTTCCACCGAGGTTGCTATTGGATTGTTCTCATTTAGCCAAATTTGGTGAAAAACGCCATATTTCAATTGAAGTGTGTATGAGTTTCTAGATGGAATTGAGCGAAAATATTTGGTGGGTGAATGTTTTAGACCATTTCTAACAATAATCCAGTAGAGCATCAAAATCGGAGAGATCGATCTTTTTTGGACCACCCTAAGCCATATATGTCACAAGATTGATAGCAGAGTTAGGAATATAAAATTTATCAAGACGAGCAAGTGAAAGATGATTTAGTAAAACCCGACACCAGCTAAATTGCTGCAGGTTTGGGTGTTGTTGCCGCCATACATCGTTGAGGTCATGCCGCGAAATTATACTGGAAAGAGGCCTACTTGAAGCTGGATGTGGCTCTGCACTGTTCCTATCTAAAGTTGGGTTTAAAGTACAGTTAAAGTCACCCCCTAAGCACAACAACGTATCAGAAGAGAGGTGTCTCAGGAAATTAAAGGACTGATTAAAAAAAGTTCCTCTATCTGTACTATCGCTTGGAGCATAGACGTTAAAAATAACCACCTTTAGAGGCCATAGACGGAGCATTTGGAGCATAGACGTTAACAAACATAAATCGTTGCTGATTGTATTCAAGCTCTACAGAGGCTAGATAGCCTGGTACCATTTCCTTAAAGATGGGGGGGGGGGGGGGGGGGGGAAGGGACAGCCAAACGTGAACTGACAAAAAAAGCAATACCCGCACTCACAGAATCTGTATTACTAAAAAACCAAGTGCCAATCAGCTGTTGCTGCCAATCAGCCATGCAGTCTGCAGTGGCACGAGTTTCTTGCAATAAAAGTACATCAATCTTTTCCCTCCTGGCTAATTGCACAGTTTGGGACCTACGCAGCTGACTGCGCCCACCATTAATGTTCAAGCTTGCTATGTTCATAGAAACATAGGCAGCAACACAGCCATTACAGGTTTAATTCTTTCCTTGCTGTGACAAGGTACCTCTTCAGTCTTTTCAGTGATTGATCAGAAATATGAAGGGCCGCAGATTGTTGTACAACTTCCTGAGCCCCACTAATGAAGGCGTGAGTATCAACGAAGAAATCGCAGATTTTCACGCGCTTTTTACGGTACGTTTTTTGTAGGAAATCCACGATTTCAGCAGGAGGGACAGAGCCTCCAGAGACATGCTCCGATGAGAAGTCGGCCTCACCATCACTCAGTGAGGCAACGGAAGAACCTCCATCAGAGTCACAATCATTGTATTGAGAGTCCATTGCTGAAGCAACGGGCTCATCGACGTGACAATCCTAGACTTCAGCACTATCACCCTGCTGACCATGAGCTTGACAAGGCTCAGCTGCCTCAATGGAGGATTCCACAGACAGATCACTTTTTCCAACACACTCACCACTCCCCACAGATGGAGGGGTGGCACAATCAACACAAGCTTCAGCAGGGGACACACATGGAGGTTTACCCTCAGAACACTGGAGAGACTCAGGTGCTGTCTGGCCAACACATACATTTTCAGCATTTATCACATTACCCTCAGAGTATTCTGAAGGCGGGGAAGGTTGAGGAATTTCCTCAACTGGAGGAAACTGCTGAGGAGGAGGTCGCGCTCCACCATAACCTTCACTAACCACTTGAGCGAAGGTTGGAGGACCGGCCAAGACCTTATTATCAGGCTCGTTGAGGTCGTTAGAAGGTGGGAGGGTTCTTTTCCTGGTTCTCTGTTTGTCTACAATGGGGTCTACATCAGCACCACCCATATTGTTTACATCATCGACAACGATCTCAGTAGAGCCTTGCTGTTCATCACCATTCAGGCTAGTGACTCTATCTGTGGACTTTTTTGGGCACGAGTCTTTTAAATGACCATATTGACCACACTCAAAACAAACTCGAGACTCTGTGGAGACAAAGACCCGATAAGTGTGACCTTCGACCTTGAAGGGCAATACCGCATTTAAAGAGGTTACACCACGCGGTAAAATCATATAAACAAAGCGACGAAAGGACATGACGTGTTTTAACCGGTTATTTTTTCCTCGTACAGGAACCATAGTAACTGAAGAGACGACAGAACCAAGTTTGTTTAGTTCAGTAACCAGGTCTTTGTTCTTAAGGAACGAAGGAGCGTTAGAGAGAGAAACCCGAACTGCCGGCGTGTCGAGTGGACAAACCTGAACAAACACGTCGGGAGCAAAGAAAAGCCCGTGCTCGACTATCTGAGCAACCATGGGCACTGTGGAAACAAAGATTACTACGCGTTTATTCATGCGAGAAGCCGCTTTTACATTATCCAAACCGATTAACTCTCCTACGGCAAGGATAATGGCCGCGACGTCGATTCCCGACGGAGGTGAGCAAACTAACCCATGCTTCCGGGTTAGCGCTTCAAGAGACGTGTAACGAGAGCTATCCGCCATCGTTTACACGTTTAAACAAAGGATGAATGTATAAAGGGTTAATGAAGCCAAAAAGCTCCAGTAAACAAACGAAAAATAAAAATATTTACGAAAAAAAGAAATGGAAAAAGTATTATGATTTGTAACACGAGGCGAAAAAAACCCGAAGAGGGAACCGCCCTAAGGGGGAACCTTTACCGGTCTCACAACGTGTGCTCTCTCACTTTCTCACTCTCAAGGGGGGGGGGGGTGATAACGTGGAAGGGTGACACACAAAAGACGGCACAAAGGTGAGAAGAGGTTAGGGGAGGGTAAAGATACAAACCACGAGCACGGAGCTACAATGCCAAAACACGAGCAGACGCCATGACACCGCACCCAACGCACCGACAGCCGATAGGTAGAGAGAGAGATAGAGAGAGAAAGATATAGAGAGAGATAGAGAGAGAGATATAGAGAGAGATATAGAGAGAGATATAGAGAGAGATATAGAGAGAGAGATATATAGAGAGAGATATATAGAGAGAGATATAGAGAGAGATATAGAGAGAGAGAGAGATATAGAGAGAGATAGAGAGAGAGAGAGATAGAGAGAGAGATATATAGAGAGATATAGAGAGAGATATAGAGAGGGATAGATAGAGATAGAGAGATATAGAGAGAGATAGAGAGAGATATAGAGAGAGAGATATATAGAGAGAGATATAGAGAGAGAGATAGAGAGAGATATAGAGAGAGATATAGAGAGATAGATAGAGAGAGTTAGAGAGAGAGAGATAGAGAGAGAGATAGAGAGAGAGATAGAGAGAGAGATAAAGAGAGAGATAAAGAGAGAGATATAGAGAGATATAGAGAGAGTTAGAGAGAGAGATATAGAGAGAGATATATAGAGAGATATATAGAGAGAGATAGAGAGAGAGAGAGAGAGATATAGAGAGAGATAGAGAGATATAGAGAGAGATATCGAGAGATATAGAGAGAGTGAGAGAGATAGAGAGAGAGATATAGAGAGAGATAGAGAGAGATATATATATAGAGAGAGATATAGGGAGAGATAGAGAGTTAGAGAGAGATAGAGAGAGAGAGATATAGAGAGATAGAGAGAGAGAGAGATAGAGAGAGATATAGAGAGTTAGAGAGAGTTAGAGAGAGATAGAGAGATATAGAGAGATACAGAGAGAGATAGAGAGAGATAGATGAGTGATTGTGAGTTAACAGTAACATGTAATTAGGGAAAATACAAAGGTATTCAGGAGTAACAAGGGGTGAAACTAGGTGAGGAATCATAACAATACTAATTTGGGTAATTCAAGATAACAGATTTAAACACAAATAAAGAAACAACCACTGTATAATTAATGAATCCATTGCCTCCTCCCCACCCCCCAAAGGCATTTTCGTTGTAATATATTGTTACGGAACCTAACGTCGGCCTCTGTTCCCCTTATCGAGGGGGGATTAATCCCCTCGTTTATGACTGACCGACGTGGTCCCTGACGCTGCCCAGCTACCTCCGGAAAGGCAGGTGCACAGCCCCGTTCGTACCGCGGACAGATGTTAATTGCCGAGCGGTTTTAGCAACCGCGGCACGAACTATTAACAAGGAACTAACCCGATCCTTGAACGTTGGCCAAATCGTGCCACAGGTGTCCAATGTGGAAACCTCAAAGACGAACGGATGTGAAGAAGAAGAAGGCAAAAGTTTGGAAATACGAATATGATTTATTACTACTATTTACACAATTAAAGAAACCAAGGAAGAAGGAAGGATAATAAAATAAAATACAGAAAGAATGGAAGGAGACACATTGCAAATTAGCTTATTCCAAACAGGCTTAACTTATACCCCAGGACAAGACACACAGAACAAACTCACGTACACAGGAGGATGGAATGGAGGCAGGAACGAAGGACTGGAAGGAGAGAGAGGACGGTTCAGCTGGGGCAGATGGTTCGGGCTTGATCCCGCACGGGACGTCGGGCTGGACCTCGACGGTCTCCGATGCCACCGATCCTGGTTCCCGCGGGGTAACGGGTCGAAGCTGCCTGGTGGAGCCAACACTGCCTGGTGGAGTCAACGCTGCTTGGTGGAGTCAAAGCTGCGGGGGGGAGTCAAAGCTGCGTGGTACTGCTCGTGATACTGCCTCTGGACTCATCTGCCGCATCTCTCTCCGACTCTCTCGACTCGACTGGGCTTCGGCACGCGCTTTTATTGCCCCTGGGGCGATCAAGCCGCCGGCCTCCAGGACACGCCCATCGGCGAGCTCGCCTCGGTCCTGATTGGCCGCGAGGGCCCACCGATCCCGCCCCCAGAGGAGGCGTTGGCAAGGCCACGCCTTGTTCCTGGCGCTGGGCTGACTCCTCCCACCTTCTGCTCCGAGATGACCTCATGCTCAATGGAGTCTTGCAGCGAAAAACACGGTCCCAAAGCAGCAGCGGCGAATGCAGAAAACCGCCCAATGCAGTTGGCAATTGATGACAAAAGGGGAATGTGAAGGGAATCTACCTTGTTTGAATTCGGTGCAATGGAGTGTTAATTAATGGAAGACAAAGCCTTAATCTAATACACATAATAAGGAGATAACGACTGAACAAGGAGGAAATCTATGATTTGCTACGTGATTGTATATGGAATAACTAAGGGAACGACCTTTGACCTTTATACACAACAAATGGAGGAAGGAGGGTGATATTTACAACAAGTTCATTACACTACAATTAAAAAAACACACCAATTCTCATATCCACAACACTGCACCCTCCTCCTCTTAGGCACGGCCCGGGCCTATTAATTTTTTACCTTTAGTGTGGCACGTAGGTGTAGTTCCCTCTACATTTAACCTGACCCTGAGTGTGACAGTTTTAAAACACAAATAAATATGTCCCGCTGCTCCATTGTACCCTGCTTAACAGACTCACGCCCACCGCTAACCAAATTGCGGAATGGTTTTCAAACTACAACATGAACGATGGGGGAGCATTATTTACAGTTAACGTTACTTGTATTTACAAAACTAACCCAGGACCTGTAATTGTTCTTTTTGGGGGGAGACAGCTTGCCCTGCATCGACGCACCATACAGCACCAAAAACGCACCAAAACACCATAAAGCACCGGAGTGCACAGTCACCACAGTTCATAATAAAAGATAAACAAACCCCTGGTGCTGGTCTTCCTCTTCGGCTCCCTCTGCTGGCTAATGCTCTTCCTGATGTTGTCTTTCTTCATCTTCTTACTGGCGGCCTATTTGGACATAATAAAACGAAATGCACAAAACGTGTCCGTTTTTATTTATGGCCCACAGGGCCGACTAGGAGTGGTTCACCTGTGTGGCATAGGTGCCATGCCACCAAGGTCCGCCAGCAAGATCTCGGGCCGTCATGGCCAGTTCCAGCAGAGGGGCCATGCCCCCACCTGTGGGGTCCATAAGTGGTGCTCAGCCACAGACACATGGTCCATAAGTGGTGCATCGATGCAGACAGCTGGTTGCGGGAGTTTCGGGCACACAATGGCGGACTCCCGCACGCTCCCCTCGGCGCCCAGTGGCGCACAGTCCTCGGGTGGGAGACAAGGGGGGAAAGAAGACAGGTGAGCGAGGGGTAAGGTCGCAAGGGTACACATCAACAAGGTAATGCAAGATGAGGTGCGTACGGAGAGCGAAGTGAGAAAGCTCGTCCCTACCGTACGTCACCCCCCCTGTTACCTACTCTACCCTTGCCCTTACCCCATATGTACAAAAATCTACACATTTACAAATTCGTCGCTACCGTCACGTCTTCACCATATTTTCCCTATACCAAATTCGTCCCCACAATCCCTCTAACCAAAATTTGCCATCACCCAATTCATCATCAATCCTCATAAGGAGGGAGAGATGGAACAACAAAGCACAATGTCACACCCACGTCATGATGCGTCTCACATTTCAACCAATTGCACAAAAAAAACAAAAAAACATGGCATGGCGTGGAGTCCTGTTACCTCAGGCGAGTGGATGTAGATGGTGCGAGGAGATTCTTAACCCTAACTATCCTCTAAATGACTTTAATACACTTTACACTACCCGGGGTCTTTCCCTGCCAAACCATTGGCAATCTTACTCTATGTGGTTTTAAGAACCAAATTCCCATTGACCAAACTGTGGTGCTTCATCAATTTGGGGTCTCACTCCCCCGATTCAACTCCCTGTGCCCTTGCACAATTTCAGGACTGGGTCGTGTGGCTCTCCCAGCAGGTCTACCCACCTGCACACCTCCACCACTGCAGTTGCCTCCGAGCTTACCTGCTCCTTATCCTAACCTATCGACTGGGGAAGGCCCTCTGGCGCTCTCCCCACTCGGTGCCCTCTGGCACTGGGCTACCCGGGTCCGTCCTCCGGATCCTCGGGCCCCATCCACAACTCTACCGGCTCCCAGAGCCCACCTGCGGCCTCACCTGGCCGACATCCTCACAGTGGCGGAGTGCCCATTCAACTACACATACTAACAGGCCACACGCCCAGCCATTTCCACATCACTAATGCACCCATCCAACCACCATTCTTCCACCACGCACCACAGATGCCAATATCCAACCACAATTTACCTGTACCCTCTACCTAACGCTTAAACTACCCTCCCCGGGTATTCGTGATGGGGTCCATCCTCCTTTCCCCCATTCACACCTTCGCACCATCCACTCCACTCCACAGTTTCCACCATACTCACTCCACCCCATCCATTCCATACTCCATGTATTCCACACAACCATTCTCCATACCTGTAGTTGCACACCTGTGCCATCACACCTGGTGCTTCCTGCACCCTCCTTCCTCCCTGGACCATTTGGTCAACACAACACACAATCACCATTACTCACTCATACACTGCTCAATACACCTGTTTGATCCTCAAACACTCGGCATCATCTGATCTAACTACTCCCCTCTGAAACTCGCGCTTCCCAGTCGCCCCTTTAAACTAAGCACATCCCATGTCATTATCATCCAACTACCCTCTCTATGTCCCCAACTACCTGTCCAATGTCACTACTAAAATCTTCAGTTACCTATGGTCAATCTCTAGGTCCCTACACATTATCCAAACCCTCCCGGGCTAGTTTTCACTGCCAAACCCCATAGCGATTGCTCCTTTGCCCCCGTTTGTGAGAGAAGGCAGAGTTGCCATCCCACCACATCGGGTATGTCTCACTACCAATTTTGCTCACCAAATTTCAGTCAATCAAAAATTTTCCATCACAAATTCCCTATCCCTACCAAATGTACATCAAACTTGAGCCTCGGTGCGTCTTTACATGCTCAGAACTTGGCTTCGCCAAGTCGAGCAGTGAAGGCGGGTGGTTCGTTGCCGGCGGTTGGATCCGTCCGGCATTCGGTGCAGGGAAGGGGGTTCACTCAGGCCGAGATCCCAAGGTCCACCTCGGCGCGGAGCCTTTCGGTCTCCCGCCTGATGACCCGATCTCGCCCTGCCGGAACGCCTCAACCACAAAGGGTCGTTGTGCCGACCTTTCCTACCGGGCCGCCCGCTCCGCTGAGCGGAGCACGGACGTGACCGTTCAGAGCGCGGCCCGGCATGGATCCCGCACGGCGGTTCTTTCGAAACCGCAGCGGTTACGATCCCCGCTGGTTCCCGCTGCACACGAAGCCCGGCACGAACCGAGGGCCCGCTTTGGCTACAGGTCGATCTAACCGCTAACCCGGTTAACGTCGATGCTTCACCTGCAGGCTCACACGCATACGCGACCCCTTTCATCCTCACCGAGCTCGGTGCTCCAACGCCGCCCGTACACCCCGCGTACTTCGTTATTGCACTTGTTCCTGCGCTCACACATCCAGCTGTCTCCATGCTCTCCGTCATTGCACCTTCTCTGACACACCCTCCAGGTTCACTCGTAGACTTCGTCACACACCTGACCACCGCACACTTTAGCACACACTCGTCGTTCGCACACCTCACCAACACCTCTTCGCGCCCCCTCCTCGGTCACATCCCCGGTGACAACCACGGGTGTGCACTCACTTGCACACCCAATCGCGCGCTTTACAACTAACTCCAGTGTGCATTCCCACACGCGCTCGACCAGCTTAGGTGTGCATCCTTCCATTCCAGGTGTATATTCTCTCTCACCTGCCACAACCAACTCACGCTCCGTGTCACTCTCACTACTTTCACCACCACACTCGGTCGCACATTCACCCTTACTCTTGACAGCGCACTCTGTTATCATGCACTTCTCTGTTACACACCTTTCTCGCGCATCCTCTTGCACACACTCTCCCGTTACGTCCTCCGTAACACTCACCACAGGTGTGCACTCTTTCGTTACTTCCCCTGTAACACTCCCCACTACGCGCTTCCATGTGCCCCCCCGCACACGCGCTACGACCAACTCACTCTCGACAGTACACTCACTCCTCGGCGCGTACTTTTTCCTAACACACCCCATAGTCGGACATCCTCGCACACCTCCTCCTTCACACTCTGTACCTGTCGCACACCTTACCAGCGGCCTCTCACGAACACCCGGGTCTACACCAACCCCCAAGCCGACTGAATCTCCCCTCACACCATATACATTTCCGAGTATTTCGCCACTCACCTCGGCACCTCGTCTCCGCTTCTCCTCCGCCACCTGCAAACTCTTTATTTGGTTAGTAAGCACATCATCATGATTTGAGCACAGACCTTGCACATATTCCATAACTTCCTCCTTTATCTCCTTCTTAGTTTCCCTCCGTCTCTTCTTAATTTCACTCACCCCCTCTTCCACTTCCTCTAATTTCTCCCTTACCTCCTTCATTTCCCGGTGCGCCCCCTCGATCTCTTCCTCTAAGGCCACCTTGACCGTTTCTATTTGCATCCTCACCTCCCGTTCTTTCGTCTCCATTGCCTCCATCACCTCGTCCAACCTCTTTGTCAATCCCTCATGTACCATCTGACATTCCCTCTTTGTCGCTATAAGTTCTTTATTTATGTCATTCTGCGCCGCCTTTAACCCCCCGATTATTGCAGTGTTCTTTTCCACTTGATCCACTAGTTCCTTTTGTCCCACCGTCAGCTGTTCTACTCCCCTTGTTAGATCTTCTATGCCTCCCTGTAACCTAGCCGTACTACTTCTCACCTCTTTCTCCATACGCTCCTCACCTCGCTTTACCTCCTCGCGTACCCTCAAGACATCCTCGCCCACACCTCGTCTTATCTCCTCCCCCATCTCCTCCATTTCATTAGTAGATGCCGCCCTCATCTGTTCCAATTCATTCCTCTGAGCATCCATTTTACCTTCCAACCCGATTTTCACCTCCTCTATCTGGTTCCCCATCTGTTTGATTTCCCGGGCGGATTGCTCCCCTATTTCCCACAATTTGTCTTCCATCTTGTCTTCTAGCCCCGTTAACCCATTCTTCACCCCTTTTATCCCGTTGTCTAACCCCTCAAATTTATTGTCCAACCCCTCAAATTTATTGTTCAACCCCTTAAAATTATTGTCTAACCCCTCAAATTTATTGCTCAACCCCTCTCTTAATTGCTCACTGGTACCCTGCGCTTCGTCCCTCATTCTGCTTTCCAACCCTATGATTTGGTTTCCCAATTGCTCACTATTCTTGGCCATAAGGGCCTCCATTTGCATCACAAAAAGGTTTAAATCCACCGGTGCTGCTACGGTCACGGGCGCGGCTAAATTTGGTGACGCTGCAACCACGTGCGCGAGGGCGCCATTTTGTGTGCCTGAAACCCCCTCAACCACCTCACCATTTCTCTCCTCCTCCATTTCTTCCCTCTGGTCCTGGGTTACTCCTAACCCCTCTTCTAATTCCCCCACCGGCATCCCGTCGCCTTGACCATCCATGGCACGATTTTTAAATTTAGGATCTTATAAAATAAAATTTTGGGCCACTCGAAATTATGAGCGCGCTATTCGCGCTTCAGGTCCGAATCTCGCTCCCGACACCAAATGTTATGGAACCCAACGTCGGCCTCTGTTCCCCTTATCGAGGGGGATTAATCCCCTCGTTTATGACTGACCGACGTGGTCCCTGACGCTGCCCAGCTACCTCCGGAAAGGCAGGTGCACAGCCCCGTTCGTACCGCGGACAGATGTTAATTGCCGAGCGGTTTTAGCAACCGCGGCACGAACTATTAACAAGGAACTAACCCGATCCTTGAACGTTGGCCAAATCGTGCCACAGGTGTCCAATGTGGAAACCTCAAAGACGAACGGATGTGAAGAAGAAGAAGGCAAAAGATTGGAAATACGAATATGATTTATTACTACTATTTACACAATTAAAGAAACCAAGGAAGAAGGAAGGATAATAAAATAAAATACAGAAAGAATGGAAGGAGACACAGTGCAAATTAGCTTATTCTAAACAGGCTTAACTTATACCCCAGGACAAGACACACAGAACAAACTCACGTACACAGGAGGATGGAATGGAGGCAGGAACGAAGGACTGGAAGGAGAGAGGAAGGTTCAGCTGGGGCAGATGGTTCGGGCTTGATCCCGCACGGGACGTCGGGCTGGACCTCGACGGTCACCGATGCCACCGATCTTGGTTCCCGCGGGGTAACGGATCGAAGCTGCCTGGTGGAGCCAACGCTGCCTGGTGGAGTCAACGCTGCTTGGTGGAGTCAACGCTGCTTGGTGGAGTCAACGCTGCTTGGTGGAGTCAACGCTGCTTGGTGGAGTCAACGCTGCTTGGTGGAGTCAAAGCTGCTGGGGGGAGTCAAAGCTGCGTGGTACTGCTCGTGGTACTGCCTCTGGACTCATCTGCCGCATCTCTCTCTCTCCGACTCTCTCGACTCGACTGGGCTTCGGCGCGCGCTTTTATTGCCCCTGGGGCGATCAAGCCGCCGGCCTCCAGGACACGCCCATCGGCGAGCTCGCCTCGGTCTTGATTGGCCGCGAGGGCCCACCGATCCCGCCCCCAGAGGAGGCGTTGGCAAGGCCACGCCTTGTTCCTGGCGCTGGGCTGACTCCTCCCACCTTCTGCTCCGGGATGACCTCGTGCTCAATGGAGTCTTGCAGCGAAAAACACGGTCCCAAAGCAGCAGCGGCGAATGCAGAAAACCGCCCAATGCAGTTGGCAATTGATGACAAAAGGGGAATGTGAAGGGAATCTACCTTATTTGAATTCGGTGCAATGGAGTGTTAATTAATGGAAGACAAAGCCTTAATCTAATACACATAATAAGGAGATAACTACTGAACAAGGAGGAAATCTATGATTTGCTACGTGATTGTATATGGAATAACTAAGGGAATGACCTTTGACCTTTATACACAATAAATGGAAGAAGGAGGGTGATATTTACAACAAGTTCATTACACTACAATTTAAAAAACACAGCAATTCTCATATCCACAACAATATTCCAAAATTAATGTGCACATCAGGTGGACTTTTCTTTTTGATATGTGGGCACACCATTTTCTTTTATCTTTTTGTGAGTTTTCTTTTTTGTCTTATTTTATCACCCTCACTTTCTCTTATGTGGAGAATGAAAAGCATTGTTAAAAAAAGCCAAAAAAAAAAAAGAAGCCGAAAGAACAGGGTGTTCTGGATGTAACGCCATGATTTTACACATTCATAATTAATGGACTATTCATGGCATAAATATAAAATTCGTACAGTACTATGACGCAGAGGAAGTTTTCAGGTGTCTGTTTCCTGTCCGGATATGTTCAATATGACCACCATTCTAATTAGGCACAGCACATATCCATTTGCACACCTTGTGTGTAACTTTTTCCAAAGTGTCTTGGTTCATTTGGTCTGTGCAGTTTCAGGTCTGTATGGAAATGCTACTGGTATTATTACCCTCGCCAGAGAAGAGGGTATTTATTGCATTTGAGTCCGTTTAGTTTGTTTATGCCTGGTGCCTGGTGTTGGGCTAGCGGCTAGGGTGCCAGCTTCGGATCCGAGGATTCCTGGGTTCGAATCCTGGTCAATCGCTGAATTAACACCAGGGGGGTTGACTCAGCCTGTCATCCTTCCGAGGTCGGCAAATTGAGTACCAGTTCACTGGTAATTCCCTGTTTGTCGTAAAAAGGCGACAAAAAGGGTTGGCGGCAGGAAGGGCATCCGGCCGTAAAACATTGCTTCAAAAAGGGGACCAAAAAACAACAACCACGGTCCCCGAAAAAGGCCAACCCCCGCTTGCGGGGAAAAATGGCCTCTAAAGGTGTTTTTTTTTTTTTTTTTAGTCCGTTTTGTTTGTTTGTTTGTTACTTGCCGGAAAAAAAATTCCGGCAAGTATGTTGGTTGGTTGGTTGGTTTGTCTGTCCGTCTGTCTGTCTGTTTGTGCGCAGTACTACGTCTACATCGTTGCACATAGCATCGTCATACTTTACACACATATTTGCCTTGCCCTGGAATAGACTGTGCCCAATTTTTAACTCTCTAGGCCCAAGGTCAAGCTTAAGGTCACCCAAAACGTGAAATCAGGGGGGTCGAGTTTTCATTTAAAATATATTTCAATCCACTATATCTCTAAAAGTACAAGAGATATGCATACACTTACTGTTACTGACATATAGGAAGTCACATACGACATTTCATTTGACACCATGACCTTTGACCTTTAGTTACCTTGAAATGTCAAACTCAAGGTCAATAAAAAAGTACATTCCAGCAAGTCCTCGGTCTCTGACCGATTTCTAGTTTGTTTGTTTGTCTGTTTCTCCGCACAGAATGAATATAATTCTCTCTGCAACCGTTGGTCCGATTGACAGGAAATTTTCACCATAGGTGTACCTCCACCTGTACCTCCACCAATTTATGCCTACATGTCGCTCAAGGAATTTCATCTTGATCGGATGATGTTTTGTACTTGTCGAATTATGACGTCATAATGGAGGCACCTATGACATCATCATTAACATATTTTATTCCCCATGTTGAGTTCTTTACAATGAGCCTTTTTTCAGTTTCTTCTATTCAGCGCTTTCGGAGATATAGAGGTGCAACGTTTTTCGGTTTTTCCAAGATGGCGGCCAAACCACGTGACCTAGAACCTCATAATTATCATAACAAAAATTATACAGGTGGAGTTGCACCTACGGTGAAAATTTAATGTCAATCGGACCAACGGTTGCAGAGAAAATTATATTCATTCTGTGTGGACAAACAAACAAATGAAAAATCACTCACAGAGCGACACTTGGCAAAAGAGAACAAAGCAGAATGGCACTCAGTAGACTAGTCGAGCATCCTTTTGACCTCTTAAATAATTGGTGGTTGAATTCATTTAGCTGACATGAAAATCCGATTCAAATTTCAAGTCAATCGGATGAAAATTGAGGCTTTTAGAAATTTGAAAAAGGTGGTTGACCTTGAGCCTATTTTGACCTTTTGGCCTATGCTGATCTCAAAAATAGTTGGTGGTTGAATTCAGTTAACTGATATGTAAATCCCATTCAAATTTCAAGTGAATTGGATGACAATTGAGGATTTTAGAAATTTGAAAAAGGTGGTTGACCTTGAGCCTATTTTGACCTTTTGGCCAATGCTGATCTCAAAAAATGTTGGTGGTTGAATTCAGTTCGCTGATATGAAAATACCATTCAAATTTCAAGTCGATCGGATAAAAATTGAGGATTTTAGAAATCCAAAAAAAGTGGTTGACCTTGAAAAAAGTTGAAAAAGTGGTTGGCCTATGTTGACCTTTAGGCCTTGTTACGGATTCATCACTTCCATCGTTGTGGTGTCCATCCACTTTAAGCATTTTTGGTTCCATGTACTATTATTGTTATCGTTTAAGTGAAATGGAGGTAACTGTTTTCAAAAGGTAAAAAATTAGTGTTTTAAAAGAAACCGGAAACCGGATCGGGAGAAACCGGAAGAAGAAGAGGAGGAAGAAAAAAAGGCGGAGCAAGTGAGTTCGGGAAGAAAAGCCGAGCTGCTTTGAGGTCTCGAGGAGACACTGGCGAACGGGGGTCACGAGCGAACTTTGGGTTTCCTGGGAAAGGGATTCCTGTGACAGAGTGGTTATCGCTGTGACAGATAAACCTGCGTGTTGGGTTTTGCGGTTGATTCCGAAGAGAATCATTGGAGAGCAGGTACGCCTCCAGTACGGGCCCGCCCGCCATTTCGCCTCGCTCCCGCCATTTCGCATCGCTCCAGCCTTTTCACCTCGCTCCAGCCATTTCACCGCACCCAGCCGTTAGCCTGGTTTGCGAGTGTAACGTGGATTTCGATTGGGAATTTGTGGTTCTCCGTTTGGGAGCCGCTGAACGTTCATACCCGAAGGTGTGATTTCCCAGTCGCCTTTTGGGTGCACCTTTGCGCCTCTTTGGCAGCGTTGACTGTCAGCCGACTTGGATTTTGGTCTCGATTCGACATTTTTCTTGCGATCACCGGAGTGTGGATCGACTTTGGCTTGGTGCCGGGACAGTGACTTTGGGAATGTTCTTTTCGCTCACTTGGAGTACAGTGAGTTATTGAATAAGAAACTGATGGTACCATCATAGGAATTATATGGTATTTTTGTGGTGCAATTGAAACATATTGTACTTGTGCTGTTATACTTGTGTGACCTTAATACAATACTTGTTTTTGGTAACAATTGGTTGGTGTGGTTTCACCATTGGTCATTGACACACATTATAACACATCTTTCTGCCGTGACTCCTTTCAGGGCTTTTAGAAATGAACTGGGGTTTGGGGAGGAGCACGTAACAGCCTACAATTATCTCAAAAATAGGTGGTGGTTGAATTCAGTGAGCCGACATGTAAATCCTTTTCAAATTTCAGGCCAATTGGTTGAAAATTAAGGATTTTAGAAATCCGAAAACAGTGGTTGACCTTTGGCCTATGTTGACCTTTTGCCCTAGGCTGATCTCAGAAATAGTTGGTTGTTGACTTTAGTTAGCCGATATGTAAATCCTATTTAAAGTTCAAGTCTATCGGATGAAAATTGAGGATTTTAGAAGTTTGTGAAAAAAAAAGATGTTTGACCTTTTGCCTGTGTTGACCTTTTGGCCGATGCTGATCTCATCAATATCTGGTGGTTGAATTCAGTTCACTGATGTGAAAATCCAATTCAAATTTCAAGTCAATCGGATGAATATTGATGATTTTAGAAATATAACGCTCTTTGGTCCTATGTTGACATTTTGGCCTACTAGTCAGGGATCCACAGGCTCAAAAGCTCAATAAAATGGGTTGGATCTGACATGGCATGTTTTACTTTTTGTTTGTGTTTTTTCTATTAATTTGGACATTAAGGTCCACTGAATGAGAGGTCTGCTCTGCCAGAAACCTTGCGAAAAAAATTTGTGGCCATTTTTGTATATGCAGCCTTTATCTTTTGACCGAAAAATGTGACGTTTTTTTTCTTAAAATCCTCAGTGGGTTGTGTTGGCTGTCAATAAATGCTTCCCAGATACACAGAACACATGTGTTGACAACATCAAGTTGAGAAATACACTTACAAAACCTTTCCAAATGATTTAGAATCATTTTTATGCAAAAGTGCCCCCGATTTTTTTTTTTTTTTTTTTTTGGCATTTTTTCATTATTTTCATCTTTACTTCATTAGTAATCAACTATGCCCTGAGCTCTGACATCAGCCAATGTGTCATTCTTTTCACCAAACATTATATTATAGTCATTCCACAGTAAACATTCTGAAAATCAAACCAAAATCAATGGATCTGTGGTGATTTTATTACCCTTACGCTAAAAAAATCCTAGACATACCGTATATTTAGCATCATGGTACTTTATGTCCATTTTATTAAACATCCTGGCCAAGGCATCTTTTTAATTTTAACAGAACCCTGTGCCCCCAAAAATACTTGTAACACAAGAAATACAAAACAGCAAAATGATTTTTTTAAACAAAATGTACACAGGATAACAAGCCAACAAGACAATGATTGTTACGCAGCTGAATTTGGATAGATTAGTGACCAGTATGTAGAACAAAAATGAAATTAAACTTTAACTGAACAAAATAATTGAACAAAACAAAATAAAAAATTACTGGCAACAACGTCTGTAATATCACATGAAATTAACATTGCACTGAACAAAATAACTTATAATGTGTCATGCATGCCACTGTCTTCGAGTGTGAGTTCAATCCTTGAACATTTGTTGGGGTCCCCGGTGCAGAGACATGCGATGACACACTTCACATTGGCTCTCGCACAGGAGCATTCTCGGGCACACATGCTTTTCTTGCAGTGACAGTATTTGGTGCGTTTGGATTCTGCAGGTTTTGCCTCCTTCAGCATCATGGTTGCCACCAACTTACCATTGACAAGCTCTCTGCCAAAGTCAGTGGCAGCAGGGTAGGTTGGCTGAAACATGTGTGCTTGCTTGCATACAGCCAACTGATGCAGGGCTCGGCGAAGGTGTAACTGGAAGGCATCTTCAGTAGGTGGAAGGCGACGCATGTCTCCTTTGATGTTACCAAAGAGATGGGCTCGCAGTGCATCCAAATTACCACCGAAGTCACTCCTCTCATACAGTGACACCATGTATCGCCTAGCTGCTGTCACACCATCTTCCTGAACATCCAGGCTTTCTTCAGGGTCACCGTATCTGCACAGGGGCAGAAGGTCTGCCAGGTGATCAACGGCAGTTTTGTAGGCGTGCCTTTTTCCTCTTCTGTAGAGATAACTCACTGTGTCACATCCAGTCAGTATGTAGGTGCTGAGGAGCATGGATGCAAGATCTGCAGCTTCAACATCATACTTCACTGCCAGGGCTTCGGTGATTGCATGAGCAGGTAGGTAGGTTAGGGTGGTCCAAAAATGCAAAAAAATCTCTTTTTTATCTGGATTTTGATGCTCTATTGGATTATTGTTAGAAATGGTCTAAATCATTCACCCAAAAAATATTTTGCATCTGAGTCATCTATAAACTCATACACACTCAACATATAAATTTGTCATTTTGGTCAATTTTAATGACTTACAAAGACTTTAGAAATATTTTTTTCCTAAATAATGTCATTGATGGTACATACCCCTGTGAAGTCCTCATGGTCAAAACATGAGTCAGACATGTATGAACATGTTTCAAGCATTGTCAAACATGTTTCGACTATGATGATTTCACACTAACAGGCGCAAGCGCATGCAAAAAGTCATGAACCACAAAATGGCTTTGTACAATAGTGCATGTACTTTTTCCACCTAGGTTGCTATTGGATTGTTCTCATTTAGCCAAATTTGGTGAAAAACGCCATATTTCAATTGAAGTGTGTATGAGTTTCTAGATGGAATTGAGCGAAAATATTTGGTGGGTGAATGTTTTAGACCATTTCTAACAATAATCCAGTAGAGCATCATAATCGGAGAGATCGATGTTTTTTGGACCACCCTAAGGTAGGTATCCATCTTCTTCACCCACAGCTCCTGCAGGCCATCCATCTGTGTGATGTAGTATATGCACATCATGATCACGTCTGTGTCAGTAGCCACCACTACAGCCCGTTTGTGGTGCAGATGTTGTACTGAGTATGCAATGTAGGCAAACATCCTGGTATCCTCCTCCTCATGCTTCTCACAGGACAGCTCTGGAAGCTCAACCTGACAATCTGCTGACAACAGGACAGTGCGACCAGGATCACGGAAGATTCCACCAAGAATAAGTGTGCATCCTGCAGGAAGGTACTTCAGGTACTTTACTTGCAGTTCATGGAAGGTGCTGCTCCCAAGATGCTGGTGACGCTGGATGAATACGCTGATCTCAAAAATAGTTGGGGGTTGATTTCAGTTAGCTGATATGTAAATCTTCTTCAAATGTCAAGTCAATTGGATGAAAATTGAGGATTTTAGAAATTCAAAAGAGTGGTTGACCTTTGGCCTATGTTGACCTTTTGGCCGAAGCTGATCTCCAAAATAGTTGGTGGTTGAATTCAGTCTGCCGATATGTAAATCCTATTCAAATTTCAAGTGAATCGGATGAAAATTGAGAATTTTAGAAATTTGAAATGGTTGTTGACCATTGGCCTATGTTGACCTTTTGGCATATGCTGATCTCAAAAATAGTTGTTGGTTGAATTCAGTCCGCCGATATGTAAATCCTATTCAAATTTCAAGTGAATCAGATGAAAATTGAGGATTTTAGAAATTCGAAAAAAGTGGTTGACCTTTGGCCTATGTTGACCTTTTGGCCTAAGCTGATCTCAAAAATAGTTGGTGGTTGAATTGAGCTAGCCGATTTGTATATCCTCTTCAAATTTCAAGTCAATCGGATGAAAATTGAGGATTTTAGAAATTTGAAAAAAGTGGTTGACCTTTGGCCCATGTTGACCTTTTGACCCCAAAAATATATAGGATTTTGTTCGACCACGAACTCTATCATTTGGTAAAGTTTCGTGAATATCGGTTTAAAATTGTGACCTGTAGGCAAGTATAAGTGAGCGAACAGACAAACAAATGAAAAATCACTCATAGAGCGACACTTGGCAAAACAGAACAATGTGGAATGACACAGTGGAGCATCCTTTTAACCTCAAAAATAGTTGGTCGTTGAATTCAGTTGGCTGATATGAAAATCCTATTCAAATTTCAAGTCAATCGGATGAAAATTGAGGATTTTAGAAAGTCAAAAAAAAGCGGTTGACCTTTGGCCTATGTTGACCTTTTGGCCTACGCTGATATCAAATATATAGGATTTTGTCCGACCACAAACTCCACCATTTGGTGAAGTTTCGTGAAGTTCGGTTTAAAATTGTGACCTGTAGGCAAGTATAAGTGAGCGGACAGGCAAACACACACACAAACACACAAACCGGAGTGATCAACATACTTGCAAATTTTTATTTTTTATTTTGGCCAAGTAACAAACGGACTCAAATGCAATACCCTCTCTGGTGAGGGTAATAATGCTTTGGATTACCTCATTTACTGACTCTTTGCAGGCCATCCCAAACCAATTCCCCTGTTTAGATTTCTTATTGGGAGTTGGGAGGGAGAGTGGTAGTGGTCATGGTTGTTGTGAAAATCAACCAAGTCCACAACTTTGTCCCATAGGTAGGTTTAATTTCAATCAGATCTTTGGCATCATCCTGTAAAATACAATCATGCAATATATATCAGGATCTTGGCATCATATAGGAAGGATTGATAATATTAGTCAAAGCAAGCAAGCCTAGAATATAAAAGGGTACGTACCATTCAAGTCTACATGTCATAGAATAATGTCGCAAGAGTGGCCCAGATTCGCGGACGTCCGAGGTCTTATAGACGCCTCTCAGTGGTTTAAGCGAGCATCACACCTGGGTTCAACTTTGATACATTTTCACTACATTCTCTCCGCCGTTAGAACTACACTGCCGTTAGGCAGGAATCAAGCGTGCATCAGCATTAATTGATTAGGAATGTCAATCCATGTCAGTCGGTCCATCCGTAGCGGTCAGGGCGGCGAATTATCCTGCCAGCACGGGTCCGGAAACTACCGGGTACGACATCCCCAAGCCCGGAGTCCCCTGCATCGGAGTATCCGCTGGAGGCAGGTGTCGGAGGGGGCACCTCAGTGCCTTCAGGCAGGGGTGTATCTGGCGAAGGGAGGGACGGCAGATGCTCCATAGGGGGAGCTTCGGGAGAGTCCATAGACTCGTAAATCGGTTCGTCGATATCCCGATAAGGGTCGATGACCCCACAAGGGGCGAGATGGCGTACGGAGACAGTGGACTCACGTCCATCTGCCGTCATCACACGAGCATGCTCGGGATTAGCCTGGAGTACCTGCACCTTATCCACTAAGTGACGAAGGGATCGTACTTGCTCGTGCGAACCGCACGTTTGAGATAAGCCGGCCCGGCTCAGCGAGCCAACTGGGTAAAGATCGGATACTACCCAAGCTTCTAGGGTGGTGGAACAGCCTTTCGTGAGGAGTCTGGTTGGTGGCCGTACATAGTAGAGCCCTGATCGAGTTCAGCGCCGCAGGTAGCGACCAAGCCCATTTATCTAGGCCCCGGCCGAGGATCCTGAGGCTTAGCATGACGGCCCTCCATTAGGGTGGTCCAAAAATGCAAAAAAATCACCTTTTTATCTGGATTTTGATGCTCTATTGGATTATAATCCATATAACAATAATTATATGATATAATGATATAATCCATATAACAATAACAATGAAGATTATATAACAATAATTATTGTTGGAAATGGTCTAAATCATTCACCCAAAAAATATTTTGCATCTGAGTCATCTATAAACTCATACACACTCAACATATAAATTTGTCATTTTGGTCAATTTTAATGACTTACAAAGACTTTAGAAATATTTTTTTCCTAAATAATGTCATTGATGGTACATACCCCTGTGAAGTCCTCATGGTCGAAACATGAGTCAGACATGTATGAACATGTTTCAAGCATTGTCAAACATGTTTCGACCATGATGATTTCACACTCACAGGCGCAGGCGCATGCAAAAAGTCATGAACCACAAAATGGCTTAGTACAATAGTGCATGTACTTTTTCCACCTAGGTTGCTATTGGATTGTTCTCATTTAGCCAAATTTGGTGAAAAACGCCATATTTCAATTGAAGTGTGTATGAGTTTCTAGATGGAATTGAGCGAAAATATTTGGTGGGTGAATGTTTTAGACCATTTCTAACAATAATCCAGTAGAGCATCAAAATCGGAGAGATCGATGTTTTTTGGACCACCCTACCCTCCATATGATCCCATTGAAGCGTTCGACCTGCCCATTCGCCTGGGGTCTGTACGGAGTGGTGTAACTCGAAGCGACATTATTTTGGAGCAAGAAGCACCTCACTTCCTGGGACAGGAACACCGCACCCCGATCTGTATGCACGTAGGCCGGATACCCAAACATAGAAAACAAATTCTGCAGGCACCGTATGACTGTGGCAGCCGTCATATCTGCGCATGTGTAAGCGAAAGGGAATCGCGAGTACTCATCAACGACAGTGAGCAGATAACGAGAGTTACTCGACACCGGCAGCGGGCCTTTGAAATCCATCGCCAATCTCTCCCACGGTCTAGTAGCCCTGACCAGCGTCCCCATGGGAGGGTTGTAAAAACGCGGTTTGAGTTCCGCACATACAGCGCAGTCGCGGCAGACCCGGCAGATGTCCTCAATCGAGTACGGCAGATTACCACGACGCACAAAATGAGCGAAACGCGTCACCCCAGGATGACACATAGTGTCATGCAAAGCGCGCAGACCCTCCAAAGTTATGAGACCCGCACACGTAGCCGGCCTCGATAAGGCGTCGGCGACCAGGTTATCCTTCCCCGGGCGATATTTGATGGTGTAGCAGAAGTCGGCGAGTTCGATACGCCAGCGAGTGATTTTCTCGTTATTTATGCGTTGAGCATGTAAGGTGTCATACATAAATGCCACGCTTTGTTGGTCCGTGATGATTTGGAAGCATCGCCCGAGCAAGTACGAACACCATCGCCGAATCGACTCGACGATCGCGTACGCTTCCTTTTCGACAGACGAATGCCTCCACTCAGCGGAGGTGAGAGTCCGCGAAAAGAAAGCCACAGGGCGCCCCCCCGGCAGAGAGTTCGCCGCTATCGCATGATCCGAGGCATCACCGTCGACCGTACGAAAGCGTTTGATCAGGTCAGTAGAGAAGGCCTGTGGGAAGCGACTTTACAAAGTCCGCTGTCCCATTAAGTTGATCAACATCATCAGATCCTTCTACGATGACATGGATGGTTCTGCTTGTGTGAGGGACAGTGGATGCACTTCTGAGTAATTTCCTGTTGCCAACAGCACAAAGCAAGGCTGTGTCCTAGCTCCCCGATATTTAGCAATGTGTTTTTCTCTATGCTTCATGATGCCTTCGAAGATTAGGGAGTGATGATCCAGTTTCACACTGACAGTAGTCTTTAATTTGCAGCGTCTGAAGGCCAGGTCCAGAATCACGGAAATGTTGCTCCGTGATCTACTTTTCGCCGACAACTGCGCACTCTTCAGTTCTAATCTTGAAAATGTGCAATTTATTGTCAACTCCTTTGTGCAATCCGCTCATTGCTATGACTTTACGATTAGCCTCAAGAAGACCGAGGCTATGCTTCAGCTGAGACCAGAAGGTGTGTATACCATCCCATCGATGGCACATCATTCAAAGTTGTAGATAAGTTCTGATACCTTGGAGGTGTCCTCTCAAAATGCAATGATTGACGACGAAGTAACATCAAGACTCGGTAAAGCATGTGTGTCCTTTGGAAGATTGACACATTGCCTTTGGCACGAACGTGGCATTCGCCTGGAGACCAAGATCAGTGTCTATCATGCCGTTGTCTTATTGACACTCATGTACGGATGCTAATCTTGAACACCCTATCTTCAACATACCAAACACCTTGATCAATTCCCTACGTCATGCCTTCACAAGATTATTGGCATCACCTGGCCAGACAACATACCTAACGTCTCGATTCTACACCGTTGTCTTGTCCAAGGAATTGAGTGTTTCCTGATGCAAGCTCAGTGTCGCTGGTCAGGACACCTCACGTGCATGGAAGACCATAGAATACCAAGAGTGCTTTTCTATGGACAACTTAATTTTGGTAAACGGTCTTATGGTGGACAAAGAAAGCATTTTAAGGACGTTCTTAAGTCTACACTGAAGTCTTGTGCCATCCTAGTTGTCATCTGGGAACATCAGGCCACAAACAGGTCAGCTTGGTGTAACATTTGCCGCAAAGGCCTGGACCACTTTTAATGTGGGAGACTTGCTATCGAGAGACAGCGGAGGCAAGAAAAGAAAACCTGCCAATGCCCATCTCCACAAAGACCCGTCTAAACCTGCGATGTTTGTGGTAGACGCTGTGGGTGCCGCACTGGACTATACAGCCATCGCACAATGCACAATACTTATCGAGCATGAAAACGATGACTCACACCACATACAGTCACGTGAAAAAGTAAGTACACCCCATGTAAAGTTTGGTCTTTTTCAACATATTTCAACATACAGCTATTTGATCTTCATTTCAACAATATTGATAGATAAAGGTGATATAATACAACAAATATCATGAAACATTTACATTTTGTCGTCCATTGTATAATTTAAATAAACATAAATGCAAATTTCGCATGTGGAAAAAGTAAGTACACCCTTGGCTCCCCAACAAATAGGTGGTATTGCCCCCTTTGGCAGAAACAACCTCAAGTAGGCCTTTCTTATAACTGTCTACCAGTCTCAGACATCAACTGGGAGAAATTTTTGCGCACTCCTCCATGCAGAATTATTTCAGCTGTGTGATGTTTGAGGGTTTTCTTGCATGCACAGCTCGTTTCAAATCCCCCCCACAACATCTCGATGGGATTTAGATCCCGGCTTTGACTTGGCCATTCCAGAACCCTCTATTTCTTTCTTTTCAGCCATTCCTTGGTGGATTTACTGGTATGTTTAGGGTCATTGTCATGTTGCGAGGTCCACCTTCGATTGAGCTTCAACTCTCCGACATGCCCTCACATTATCCTCAAGCACCTTCTGGTACAATGAAGAATTAATCGTGGATTCTATGATGGTGAGCTGCCCAGGCCCTGATGCAGCAAAGCTGCCCCAAACCATAATATGTCCACCACCATTCTTTACAGTTGGTATCAGGTTCTTGTTGTCAAATGCTGTCTTTGGTTTTCGCCAAACATGTCTTCTGGTACTGTGGCCAAATAGCTCTACCTTTGACTCATCTGTCCAGAGCACATTGTTCCAGAAGTGCTGGTCTTTGCCTCGGTGTTCATTGGCAAACTTTAGTCTTGCCCTGATGTACTTTCTGGACAGCAAAGGTTTCGTTCTGGCACACCTCCCATGTAGATCAAATTTGTGCAGCCTCTTTCTCATGGTAGACTCGTGCTCTTTGACATCAACAATGGCAAGAGCTACCTGTAGGTGCCGTGATGACATTCTGGGGTTCTTAGAGACTTCTTTCAGCATCTTGCGGTCTGCTCTCCGGCTGAACTTGCTGGGGCGGCCTGGCCTGAACAAGTTGGCAGTTGTTTGGAATCTTCTCCACTTGTAGATGATCTTCCGGACAGTCGAATGATTGATTTCAAATTGTTTGGAGATCTTTTTAAATCCCTTCCCAGACTCGTAGGCATCTATAACCTTCTTTCTGAATGCCTCAGAGAGCTATTTTGATCTAGGCATGGTGACGCCACACACTTCAAGAACAAAGAGCAAACCAAACTAAATGTCTGAAGTTTAAATAAGACAGGTTCCTCCAAGATCCTCTCTAACGATGTTCTAATCATTTGCACCTGAGCTGGTGCACCTGATTCAAATTTTAGGTATTTGAAGTAGTGATAAATGTAGGGGTGTACTTACTTTTTCCACATGCGAAATTTGCATTTATGTTTATTTAAATGATACAATAGACTACAAAATGTAAATGTTTCATGATATTTGTTATATTATATCACCTTTATCTATCAATAGATATAGTCCTTCTACCGACTCCTCTCCGGCCTTGCTCCCCCAGCTCTCTCTGTGCTCTGTCCCCCAAATATTCCTACAGGTCGCACAAGATCTGCCAGCCACCCTCTGATGGTTAAACTGCCGAAATCTCGGCTCTCTGCTCACCTTCACTCTTTCATTCCTCTTTTCTCCCGCCTCTGGAACAAACTCCCACACTCACTTCAATCACACTCCTCCCTCCAGGTCTTCAAAACAGCTGTTCACCACCATCTCTTATCTTCCCCCATCCAAAACCTTGATCTTTTCTACCCCCACTAATTCACCCCAGATCCACCTTGTTTGAAATTCCAACTTCTTTCCTGGAAGTCTTGGCAGTGTCCATATGTTTTATACCTCTCCCACCCCCCCCCCCCCTTCCCATGCCTCCCCCCCAAAGCCCTCTCCCTCCCACAGTTCTGTCGATGTCTCCATGTCTCTCGGTCCCTGCTCTCAAATGTTGTGTTTGTGTCCTTCCCCCTCTCTCCCCATCTTGTCTACCGCTCCCGATGTTATTTGTTTTGTGTGTCTGTTTGTCTTTCTGTGTGATTAATGTTCGCTCTTTCACGAGCCTCGATCTTGTATACAAAAAAAATAAAAAAATAAAAATAAAAATTGTTGAAATGAAGATCAAATAGCTGTATGTTGAAATATGTTGAAAAAGTCAAAACTTTACATGGGGTGTACTTACTTTTTCATGCGACTGTATGTGTTACCATTGTAGAACAATATGCACTTTTTATGTTCAGTCACCCAAACTTCGGATTCCTACTTACCACTTATTTACCAATGGATTTCTCTGAATCCCGATACAGCCCTTCTACTCGATGGTTTGCATAATCGCTCAGGCTTCAATTTTTCAATTTCGGATCATGGGGGCTCCCAGTGGAGGCTATCCCCTGGAAATTTTGGATTTCTACTTGACCCTTATTTACCAACTGATTTCTCTGAAAGTCGATACAGACTTTCTACTCAATGGTCCGCATGATCACTATCTGAGATTTTTCGATTTTTGGATCAGGGGGGCTCACAAAGGGGGGGGGGGGGAGCTCCCCAAATCGGCAGAGTTAAATACAGCCTCAAGTGATGACTGTCAGCTCACTCGGGCCTATTTTTATTATTACAAGACAGCAGGAACCCTATACAATAAAGCATGATGGAAGTACTCGACTCCTTTTATATTGTCACATTTGAGTGTCCGTTAACCCGGTATCCTCAGTGCCAGGACCTTTCATCCTGGGATAGCCCAAATGGTCTCTCCTGCACTGCGTTCTGTTATTTTTACAACTTTATCGTTTCCCAAGGATCATTCACGTGAGCCAAAATTAGATGGGAAACGCACGGAAACACGTTTTCGTTACATGTTTTCTTACCTTTTAAAGGATTTATTTGTGAAGAAAAGTACTGCAAATACAATACTTTAGATAGGAACATGCACATTTATACACAAGGATGAGAAATAAAGCGCAAACACTAACCCACTCTAAGTGACACAGAACACACTTTCACAACAGGGTTACGAATGCAGGCAGGACAGGACTTCCCTTTGTCTATGATGCACAGGATGGACACAGGACTCGATGCAGCCCCTCTGTGGAAACCATGTGTGAGACGATGAGAACCAGTGATGAAGTTGGTCCATGTTTTTTCAAGGCTGTTGAAGGTCTCGTACAATTAATCTCTGAGGGTCGTCATGGTTTGGTTCAATATATATTATGAGTCTGATGGACAGCTGGGCAGTGTATAAATCAGCAGAGGCCAACAGGTTTGATATCTTCGACCCACCAGAAAACAAGATGGCGGCCATATTATTTTGTCTGGGTGCCATGGTGGGTGGAGTCGATGGACAAATAGGGTGGGATCTGGCAGCTGTCCAACAAATGGTTTCACATTTTCAAAATCTACATCCCTCCCCAACAAAAAACACAATAACAACAACAACAACCATGTGGATTCCTTGTGTCACAGGTAAAAATTGAAAACCAAGATGGGCAAATGTATAGGTACCAGCCTGCTTTTACGGAATGGTTCAATGCAGCTTTTCCCCCTTTTTTGAGTCCGAGTCCATGGCAGTTTGAGTCCAGTCCTCAAGTGTATTGCTGACTGGGAAAGTGCAAGTGAAGCGATTTGTGCTTTCAAATAAAGACACTAAAATGCAGTGCAGTAAAATCTTCCGACCTTCTTCAGACCCTTAATTCTTCTGGAGTTTCCAATCGTACAAATATAGTTTTTAATCGTTATTCATTTTGTATTAATCGTATTTTGTTGTATTAATCGATTTGTCATAATTATTTAGCTCGTTATAGACCACGCTTATATGGTTAACATATTTGTGCTTCAAAAAAATCAAAACATGCTGTTGTTAGTGTTACCATTGTACACACAGTTGCCTGAAACTTTTATACCATGTATTTGCAATAAGCCTATATGGACCATTTACAGCTACTTACTTGTGTGAAATGGAAATATTCAAGGAGACAGGAAGATATGATGTTTCGTAGCAACAAGCGTTATTTTAAAACACGTACAAATGTGACCCTGTTTTCTTTATCTTCCGGGATGTTGCGTTTTGACGGTACAGCCTCGTGGGCGTGCCAATCTGAATCGTCGACCTATCATCAGGTGTGCTTATATTTTCTTTATTTAAAAGACATCCTAGGAGGTAAATTGACACTCATTTTACAATGTGCATTTTGCACAACATGTGCAGAGAATTTCGCCTCCATGTGCCTTGTACAGTGCCAATAGAAGGTCCACACCCCTTTCAAATTTTTCACCTTTTGTTGCCTTATAGCATTGCATACTTAAAATGCATTAAATCAGACTTTTTTTCACCTACATTTACACATCGTAACCCACAACTTCCAAGTGAAAAACAAATTTTACAAACTTCAGAAAATTAATTTAAAATACAAAACTATAATATATTGGTTGGATAAGTTTCCACCCCCCTGAGTTGATACTTGGTGGAAGCACCGTTGACAGCAATTACAGCTGGGGGTTTGTTGGGATTGGTCTCTACCAAATTTGCACACCTTGATTGGGCAATATTTGCCCATTCTTCTGTACAAAACTGTTCAAGCTCAGTCAAGTTACATGTGGAGCGTTATTGGACAGCAATCTTCAAGTCATGCCACAGATTTTTGATTGGATTTAGCTCGGGACTCTGACTGGGCCACTCATGGACATTTATGTTTTTGTTCCTCAGCCACTCCAGTGTAGCTTTGGCTGTGTGCTTCGGGTTGTTGTCATGCTGAAAGGTGAACTTCCGTCCCGATTTCAGCTTTCTTGCAGGTTTTCCTCTAGAATTTTTCTGTATTTTGCTCCATCCATTTTCCTTCTATCCTGACAAGTGCCCCAGTCCCTGCTGATGAGCAACATTGCCATAAGATGATGCTGCCACCACCATGCTTCACAGTAGGGATGGTGTTCTTTGGGTGATGTGCTGTGTTGGGTTTGCACCAAATGTAATGTTTTGCATTTAGGCCAATAAGTTCCATCTTAGTTTCATCAGACCACAAAACGTTTTGACACATGGCTCCAGAATTTACGGAGTGGTTTTTTGCATACCTCAAACGGGACTCAAGTTGGGCTTTTTTGAGTAATGGCTTCGTTCTTGCCACCCTACCATACAGACCAGACTTGTGGAGTGCTTGGGATATTGTTGTCACATGCACACAATGACCAGTCTTTGACATAAAGGCCTACAGCTCTTTCAAAGTTGCCATTGGCCTCTTGGTGGCCTCTCTAATAAGGCTCCACCTTGCTTGGTCATCCAGTTTGGAGGGACGGCCTGATATAGGCAGGGTCTTGGTGGTACCATATGCCTTACACTTCTTAATGATTGTCTTGATTGTTCTCCAAAGGATATTTATGGCCTTTGATATATTTTTATGCTCATCCCCTGATCTGGGCCTTTACACAATAATAATAATAATAATACATTTATTTTATATAGCGCTTTTCAAGAAGCCCAAAGGCGCTTTGACAGAGTACAAAAAACAAGTGCAAAAAGACAAAAATCAATAGGTAAATAATCAAAGCAAAAGGAAGGAGAAGGAGAAGAGATAGTCAGGGGTTAAATGCTGTGGGTTAAATGTTGAATGCAGTGTTGAACAGGTGGGTCTTGAGTGATGTTTTGAATGTGGTGAGTGAGGAGGAGTCTCTGATGGTGTGAGGTAGTGAGTTCCAGAGGGTGGGAGCAGCGATGGAGAAGGCCCTGTCCCCCCAGGATCTGAATTTGGTCCGGATGGGGGTGGTCAGGAGGTTTGTACCAGCAGAGCGGAGGTTATGGGTGGGAGTGTGTCTGGAGAGGAGGTCAGTCAGGTAGGATGGGGCCAGGTTATGGAGGGCTTTGTAGGTCAAGAGGAGGATTTTGTACTGGATTCTCTGGGGGATGGGGAGCCAGTGAAGCTTGTAAAGGATGGGGGTGATGTAGTCACGGGTCCGGGAATGGGCGAGTAGACGGGCAGCGGAGTTCTGAATGTATTGGAGTTTATTGGTGATTATTGAGGGTGAACCATAGAGGAGGCTGTTGCAGTAGTCCAGACGGGAGGTGATGAAGGCGTGGATGAGGGTTTCTGCACCCGTGGAGGAGAGGGATGGACGGAGACGGGCGATGTTTTTCAGGTGAAAGAAGGCTGTCTTTGTGATCTGTTTAGTGTATTTGTCGAAGGAGAGGGTTTGGTCAAAGATGATGCCAAGATTCCGGATGTGAGGGGAGGTGGATACTGGGAAACCGTCGATGTTGAGGGCAAAGTTATGGGTGGATTTGATGAGCGTTTTTAGGCCAATGATGATTATTTCAGATTTATCATAGTTAGGTTTGAGGAAGTTGATTTGAAGCCAGCATTTTATTTCAGTGATGCAGTTTGTCAGGATAGAGTGGGTGGCGGTGGAGATGGACTTGGTGGAGATGAAAAGCTGGATGTCATCGGCGAAGCAGTGGAATTGGAGACCATGACGGCGGATTAAGTGACCAAGGGGGGACAGGTACAGGATGAAGAGGAGGGGGCCAAGAACTGAACCCTGGGGGACACCTTGGGGGAGGGGAGCAGTGGGGGATTTGCAGTTATTGATGGAGATGAACTTGCGTCTGTCAGAGAGGTATGATTTGATCCAAGAGAGGGCAGTGCCGGTAATGTTAAAGGTGGTTTCAAGTCGGGTGAGGAGGATGGTGTGATTGATGGTGTCAAAGGCGGCGCTGAGGTCGAGGAGGATGAGAATGTTGAGGTTGCCAGCGTCAGAGGAGAGGAGAAGGTCATTGGTGATTTTGAGGAGAGCAGTTTCAGTACTTTGGTTGGAGCAGATTCCGGATTGGAATGTTTCATACAGGTTATTGGCAGAGAGGTGATGTTTGAGTTGAGTGGCTACAGCGCGTTCCAAAACTTTTGACAGAAAGGGTAGGTTGGAGATGGGTCTGAAGTTATTTAGGGTGTCAGGGTTGAGTCCAGGTTTTTTCAGAATGGGGGTAACAGCAGCAATTTTGAGGGATGGTGGGACGATGCCTGTAGACAGGGAGGAGTTTATTGTTGCAGTGATAAGTGGAGAGAGAGCAGGAAGGGAGGCCTTGACAAAGCTGGAGGGGATGGGGTCAAGAGTGCAGGTGGCAGTTTTCATTCCTATGAGGAGTTCAGAGAGGTCAGTAGGGGAGACTGGGGAGAACTGAGACAGGGGTTGGCAGGATAAGGGGGGGCAGGTGGTTTGAGGGGGAGTGGGTGCGGTGGTGGTTAAGCTGTTGTAGATGTTGTCATTTTTGCATTGGAAGAATGAAAGGAAGGAGATGCAGTTGTCTACTGTGAATGACTGGGTGGTGGTGTCCAGGGGGCTGAGGAGTTTGTTTATTGTAGAGAAGAGTGCTTTTGGGTTTCCAGAGCCAGAGTGGATAATTTGAGAGTAGTAGGCGGAGCGGGCACGGGAGAGGGCATCTTTGTAGTGTTGTAGGTGGTCCTTGTAGGCTTGGGAGTGAATTGTGAGACCTGTTTTATTGCGGAGTCTTTCAAGTTGGCGAGCACGAGTTTTCATCAGGCGGAGTTCAGGGGTAAACCAGGGAGCAGAATGGGTGAAAGAAACTGTTTTGGTTTTTATAGGCACAAGCTGGTCAAGGCAGGAGGAGAGAGTGTGGTTGTAGTAGTCAGTGAGGTCAGAAGGGGTGTGGAGGTCAACGAAGGGAGAAATGGACATTTTTTCAGAGAGGGTGGATGAAAATGAGGTCTGTGAAAGAGCAGAGAGGTGATGTTGATCAACAGAAGTTGATCGTGCGATAATGCTTTAGTGCTGGGGTGGGGATGTTGATGGTCATAGTGATGGCTAAGTGGTCAGAGAGGGTGAGGTCGGAGCCAGAGAGATGGTGCAAAATTAATCCAGTAGAGCACAAGTTTATCCCGGAGGTTTTTTGAAAGCTCCTTGGTGCTTATGGTTGAGTCTTTGCTGTGAAATGCACTACCCAGCAGAGGAAACCTACAGGAACAGCTGATTATATTCTGAAATAATCGGAATCACTGCAATTGGACACAGGTGGAGGCCAATTAACTTGGTGTGCGATTTTGAAGGTGATTGGTTACACCTGAGCTAATTTACAATTGCTATTAATAAAGGGGGGTGGGGGGGTGGGTGAACACTTGTCCAACCAAGATATTCTAGTTTAATATTTTTAATTGATTTTCTGAAATTTGTGGAATTTGTTTTTCACTTGGAAGTTGTAGGTTAGGATGTGTAAATAAAGGTGGAAAAAGTCTGATTGAATGCAATTTAATTCCTAGTACAAGGCAACAAAAGGTGAAAATTTTGAAAGGGGCTGTAGACTTTCTATAGACACTGTATTTATTGTTTAAAAAAAAAAGTTTCTGTACACCGTCCTTGAGGCTGTTTGCAAGTCACCATCTACTACAATTCCAATAGAGGAGATGTAATGATTTATGCTTTTCGAGTTTTTTTTTAATCCTCAAAAATAGACCGTAGTGAACACAGTCGTGTTGAAAGATTGGCTTTGAAACCATACTCAAATCTTCCTTATGAAGGGGCACAGACAAATACATAGATACACACTGTTTTATATTAGCATAGATGTGCAAATGTACTTGATGGCTTTAACAGAGTGACAGTACTCGACAATGATGTGCCACTTAAATATCTTGCATTGAAAGGGACAGTAGGGATCAACCTACTTGTTGTCAATTTTAAGCCCATGTACGCCATGCTTATTTTTTGTTGTGAAGCCTCCATCAACTGGTCGCTGTCTTTGATATTTCAGGTAACCATCCTTTTCCGTTTGAGTTTTTGAATAAATACTCTTAGATACTTTTTAGTGCATTCTCCTTCTGTCATGCAGGAAGCACCTTGATTCAGTGGACCACAGGGCCCATGAATCATGTTGCTTTAAGAACCAATTTCATAAAGCTGAGGATCTCTATTTTTATTCCATATTTCTGCCTTGTGATTAAATCAATGCCCACCGAGTCTGATTAAGCATTTAATTTTGGATTTTTGCTTTTAGCCCTATCAAAATGTGGACATGTGGAAGACCTCTCTTTTGCCACTCGACAGTAGTCATCGAGCACACTGCTGAACCAAATATCCTTCTCGTCATCAAAAGTTCAATCAGCTTTGTCTTTTTCTGGAGAAATACCCTTGCCATCACATCTTGTCTTTCCTTTGCTTGCTCACAAGGACACAAGTGTCTTTTAATCTCGCCCCAGTTGGGATTACAGGTGAATGTTATGAAGAGGTCAGGGTGATCATGGTAAGGGACAAATGTCATGGCATCCTGTATCTTCTCATGCATATATCAAGGACCCTTAGTAAATGTGGAAGGTAGAATCATGCAAGTCCCAAGATTTGCTGCATCTCCGTCATTGTTGAGAATGTGATTTCTCAAGTCATTGTACTCAGCAACCCGTAATTCCTGTTGATGATTTGTGACGAAGCCAAGGCATTCAGATTCAACTTTTGCATACATATCTACCAGAAACTGATTTGTACAAGAGCGGCAATGGAGAAAATGGTTAAATTTATTTGCTCTTTCCATCATATGGCGTGCGTAAAAGTCATTTAGCTGAAACAGTTTTGGCAGTTGATTGGCCAGTGCCAGTGCATGAATTAAGTTGATAGGCCAGTGCTTGTATTAAGCAACGGTATTTGAAATGGTATCCATCATCACCTCGCCACATAATGATAACGAGTAGGTATTGTAATGCATCATTGACTGTAAAACTCATTCATGAAATCAGGTGGTTGCTTTGGTGATCCTTTCTACAGGAGTACAACACAAGATGGAACTTTGTTCATAGCAATGTAACTTTGGTCCTTTTGAAACATCGAGCATGGACAGGACTTCTAATCACCAATCTCAGCTCACATCTGTTTTTTCCATGTTTATCTGGAAATGTTGGACCTATCAATTTTACCGGTGGAGCATTTCTTGAAGTTCAAAGACTGTAATTTTGGAGTCCAGAAGTGATGGTGCAACATTGCTCTTTTTGCACTTGATGATCATCAATGAAGTAAATTTGAAGGAACTCGGCCTCCATGCCACTAACTTTGCATACTTCCAATCCAATGGTAAATCCGACCTGTAATTTTGAATGTTTACCATTCGTGACATATCTCTCCTGTTTCAAATGATGTCATTTGAAAGCAGCAGTTGTTCTTTCTAATATTATTGAGGAAGTAGGTATTTGACATCAGCCAATTTAAAGACTCTGGCGATTCGGGTATAAGAGCTGATTTCACTTTTGCACCACTACGACACAATCTTGGAGGCTCTTACCTTTAGATGTTCATTTTGAAGGTTTGTTTGGCTCTTCATGTTCAATGTTCTGTGCTGTATGCACAAACAGGACAGAGCACAGACAAACCCTGTTGTTTGGCGTCGCCAGTATCCAGTGACCCATTAACTTATATCGCTTCCCCAGTGTCAGCATCTGCTTCTCTGAGGTTAGGCCTGGTGTTATGTCTTTGCTTTGTCTGTATGTGTATGTATGATCTGTGTTGCAGCCCCTTCACAAGCCTTAAATGCTATAGAAAAAATATACAGCAGCAAGGTTGCTTGCCAGAGTGTGTGCTTTGATGTCGTATGCATCAGACAAATTTATTAACTCTTAATTCCTCAGATGTTTATCATGTCATGGAACAGCTACAATGTTTATTCACTTTGTTAATTGATATATTGTGGGATTCGGGTTTCCAGAAAATTGTCTGCCATTTACAAAAACATTTTGTTTTCATCTAATTGGTTTTATTATTTTAAGGACGTCCGCCTCATTTGGTTTTTGGTTGCTTGTACCGAGAGATTATACTTTAACTTATTGTTTGTTTTATTTTCATTATCTGGTTCACACTTATTCACACTTGTTATTGGAACCAATGAGAAATTTGACCTTAATGGGAGAACATTTGATTCCAGAATTAATGCACAAGGCTTAAACAAGATCATATTTGACCTATTTACTTGATAGATGTGTGCTTTGTAATGGTGCAAAAATGGATATGTATAAAGCTTTATTGCTCATCTCTGACCAACTCGTCATTTGCACAGGTTGCCTCATTAAATGCTGTCTAAATCCTTCCATGGCAGTGTGCTGCGTGAAATGCATATCACAATTTGAGCTGTCGCGAGGAGTAAATCGGCCTTGTACTCTCATTCTTGCAGGGTTGGGGAGGTTAGGGTAAGATAGGGGAGGGTGACAGATTCAGCCATTTTTTTTAAATTCTGAATTGATGGGCTAACCTAGAGCATCATCCAATCAAGATCTTTATTGTACCATGACATCTGCAGAGGTGAATAGTGCTCAACGTACTTTTAATTGTAAATGAAAGTTAAGGAAAATGTATTTGGAGATGCATTATGCCACTGTTTTTTTGTTTTTGTTAGATCATGCTTTTTTGTTTTCCTCTGATCAGTATGGTATGACTATTTTTGATGAATTTACAAACCTTTTTTTTATTATTGCAAGGTGCTGGCATTGCCCCGTTTGCTATTCTAATCCTCTTGGCATTTTGAAGAAATACAATTTTTTTTTTGGTTGTTGTGGGGCCTAAAACACTTGCCTACACCCACTAGGGAATGAGGCCGGGGGTCATTTAATATTACCTTTCAAGTAGATACAAAGGCTTAGACCCAATCAATCGATTTGTATTTAAAAAATTCCCTCCCTCCCAAAAAACAACAAAAAACCAAATGTTTAAAAAAAATTGATTTTTTTCAAAATTTCGAAAACTTTTTTTTGCCTAAAACACTTCCCAGCACTCATTGATGAACCTGTGAAGCACTCATTGATGAACCTGTGATGAAGTTTGACGAAGATCCATTTGGCCATCTGAGAAAAATGGTGACAGACAAACAGACAGACTTTTATAGCAAAGATTGGGGTAACCTTATTCATTTTTTTTTTTTCAATGATTGATAGAATTTAAAACGTTTGACAGGCTGTTTATGATTCAGTATTTGCATCTTTGTTTTTTGAATGTTGTAGCTCTTTTTATAAACTTGACATTATTGGCTTAACTGTTTATTTTCATTTTCATTCTTATTCTCTACCGTTGATTTAAGGCTCATGGAGGAACTTGTACACTTAATCACTCGTGCAGTGATCAGGCCCTCTGGACACACTGGACAAAGTAACACATGGTGTTGGATTTGAACCTGGGATCCCGGCATTATAAGATGGGAATGACAAACAAGCCAAGTTGGCGTTCTCTCGTGACATTTTTTTCCTGTTCACGGTGTAATGTATGACATGGTCAATTACTACAGATGGTTGTTGAATGAATATGCGTGCTGTTAATACCTACTGCTAATCTTTTTTAAAAATGCTTTATTTGACTCATCTGTGACTTGGTCAGAATAGCAAAATTTAATTCCGAAAGTTAGAATCTATTCTGTTCAATAGAGTGTTTGCATTGCCAAGGTAAATAAACAAAGATTTGGGGCTCGTTGTTCGTTGGAACAATGTAGTGCACATTGCAGGATCTGAACGTGTAATTTTTAATTGGACAGGATAATTTGAAATGCATGTTCAGCTCTTTTTGGAAAGGGAAGAAAGGGTTTTTCCACTTTTTTTTTTCTTCTATGCTTCCAATGTTAATTTTTTGTTGAACTATTACTGAACCCCAAAAATATGTGAGCCCCTGTGGGTTCGTTTACTCCAGTCTGACTTTCATTCACATTTGAATGAAATTTTCATTGTACACTTGTTACGGGTTGGAGTGAAACTGAAGAAGAAGAGGGGATTCTAGGGTGTGGTGATCTAATGCGTGCTGGATATAGTCGAGCGCTCTGTGTGAACAGAGAATTATGCGTTCTGAACGCACCATGTACTGGTCTGCGCTGCATTCATCTTGGCAAGACCAGATCGATGGCTTGGCCTTTATACTGTCATGTGATTCCCCTCGGTGAATACCGGGAAATCACGGATAGCAATCGAGCATTATTCGAGGTGTTGTTCAAATACGGATTTCACTATATATGTGCGGAAGGAAGAGAGAGGAAGAAGAAGCGGGAAGCTTTTACCTGGCAGTCCCATGCGGCAGCCTTCAATCCTGCAGGAAAGTAACTCAACCGAGAAGACGGAATAAGAATGCACAAAAATAAACGAGTTTATTTTACGGAACCCGAGAACAATGAAACGCGACGGTTAAATAATTATGATTTTAAAATGGAGCGCTCCCACACCAGACATATAAAGCAAACAAGGGAAAATATAACTGAAAATAAAGGGGTTGTGCGTGCGTGTGGGCTTATCTCAACTTGGCTGAGGTGTGTCAGGGATTGTCAGGCTCCAAGCACAGTCCGGACGCGGCTCTGGTGTTGGCGGGAGGAAGGCCGCCTGGTCGTTGGCGTGAACGAGCCCTCGACGCGCCCTTGGTCGCGCACGGCTAGGCCAGCGTATGCTGCAGCGGCAAGCCTCGCTTGTACGCTCGTCGCTCGCACGTGAAGTCCCGTACGTTAACGCGGGAAGGAGAGTCGTCGGTGCTCCACCGTCTCTCCACCGTCCATCGTCGCCCAACAAGCAAGGGTCCAGGGTCAAGAAGGAGGTCCAACGAGAAGGGGTCCAATGCAAGAAGGCAGTCCAAAACGAGAGGGAGGTACAAACAAGAAGCGATCCAAAAACGAGAAGGGAGCCCGAAATGCCGGCCAGCGAGTCCTTTTTATCGCTCGTCTCGTGACGTCACCTGCACTTTTCACCAATGGCTGCGTCACTTCTCTCTCATGCCATCGGTTGGTGGCCAATCAGTATATCGCTTCTTGCTCCCTTCCACCAATCCGAGGGAAGCTTCCTGCCCCGCCCCTGGGCAATCACGAGCTTCATCCTGCCTTTAGCCTTCCCGTTGGTTGACACTTGACCCAATGGTGTGATCTCCCCATCAAACCCTTCGACCAATCCATCACGAGGTGGGCGTGGCCTCAGCCTGTCTGTGCAATGTTTCATGACCATGCCGGCGCATTGCGTGCATGCTTCCTGCCTATTCTTCTGGTGAGTTTTATTGCAGGGGGAATTTAATTAGTGTGTGTGTGCTATTGGGCCTAACTAGTGTCTGCGCACATCATCAAATTCCAATACGAGAAGCCAACCGCCCCTACACAGCCTTTGAGTCTGGCCAGCGGCTGTACCAATTTCGGAGAATCCCGTTCGGTGTTACAAACGGTGTTACATGCTTCCAATGGGCGATATACAATATCCTAACAAAGGAGCAATTGAAAGATGTATTTGTCTACGTGGATAATGTTACTGTGTGCGGCTGGAACCAGAAAGATCACGATGCGAATTTGCGGCGGTTCTTTGAAGTGGCCCATATGTACCACTTGACTTTCAACGAAGCCAAATGTAGTTACTCCGTGAGATCTATAGACCTTTTGGGCTACACGGTTTCCGGAGGGGAGATACGGCCTGATTCGGCACACCTGCAGCCCCTACTCGATCTAGCCCCTCCCTTCGACCGGTGAACATCAAAGAGAGCGATGGGATTACTACGCACTATGCTCAGTGGGTGCCACGGTTCTCAGAGAAAATACGTCCTCTAGTCGAGTGAAAAACATTTCCGATGACCTTGGCAGCCCAGAAAGCCTTTCAACAACTGAAGGATGACATAGCTGGCGCCGTCATGGCCTCCATTGACGAGTCGGTCCCCTTTGTAGTTGGAACAGATGCATCTGACTGCGCATCGCGGCGACGTTGAACCAGGGGGCTGGGAGGGGGGGGGGGTGGGGGGGGGTGACCGGTGGCGTTTTTCTCTTGCACATTATCAGACAGTGAGAGACGACGCTCCTCAATCGAAAAAGAGGCTTACGCTATAGTGGAATCGGTCCGCAGGTGGCGCCATTTCCTCTGAGGGAAACATTTTCACCTCATTACGGACCAACAATCTGTAGCCTTTATGTACGATGGAAAGCATTCTCAAAAGATTAAGAACGAAAAGATTGCACGCTGGCGCATAGAATTAGCTCACTACAGCTTCGATATTGTGTACCGGCCCGGAAAGGAGAACCAAGCAGCCGATGCTCTGTCTCTGCACATTTGTTCTGGCACATTTTGTTCGGAGCCGGAACTTGCCTTTTTCCATAGATGAGATACGTCATTTATGCAAATCATACCCGGTTTGTGCTGAACTCAAACCGAGCTTCTTCAAGCCTCCCCATGGGAACATTAATTCATGCTGGACGGCCGTGGGAGCGGCTGAATCTCGACAACAAAGGGCCCCTTCCTGGTGGAGGTGCGCATCGCTACCTACTCACAATTGTCTACTCACGATTGTGGACGAGTATTCACAATTCCTTTTGCATTTCCGTGCACTGACATGTCATCCACTATGGTAATTGGATGTCTCCAGCAGTTGTTCCTTATGTTCGGATATCCCGCGTTCGTCCACAGTAACCGCGGGACGGCCTTCCTATTCCAGGAAATCAAGCAATTTCTCCTGTAGAGCGGGGAATTGCTTCTAGCTGCACTATGGCTTATAATCCCCAAGGGAACGGATTAATCGAACGTTACAACAGGATTGTATGGTGGGTGGTTACCATGGCTTCGCGGACACGCGGGATGTCCTCAAACATGTGTGAGCGAGTGTTGCCGGAAGCGCTGCATGCGATTCGATCCCTGTTATGTACTTCACTAACGACACCCCTCATGAACGAATGTTCCAGTACCAACGTCGTAGTTCTAGCGGGCAGCCGCTACCCTCATGGTTGGCCAAGCCGGGTCCTGCGTTACTGAAATGCACTGTCCGACAGAGCAAATATGAGCCGCTGGTTGACCGCGTGGACATTTTCGAAGCGAATCCCGAATATGCGTATATTCGGCTGCCCGACGGTAGAGAGACTACCGTGTCGGTCCGTCATCTCGCTCCCTGCGGAGAACAGGTTGATGACGCCACAATTTCCCCCACCGAGTTAGACTTGCGACTGGCCGAAGCTGCTATTAGCGATACTGCTTCGGATTCAGTGGGTTTGTCAACTGCGCCGGAGAGCCCTCAGAGCCCTCAGAGTCCTCAGGGTAAGCCGTCCGACGAGGGGAGTTCGCCCTTGCTGGGCACTGGGGGCACGGGCGCTGACGGAGTTTATCGCACTCGTGTTGGCCAACCTTGTCAGTAACCTACTCGCTTTGGCTGGTAGATTTTACGCTACTAATGTTCTAGCCTGATTGCAATTCCAAGGGAGGGAGAATGTAGTGAAACTGAAGAAGAAGAATAAGAAGAAGAAGAAGAGGGGATTCTAGGGTGTGGTGATCTAAGGCGTGCTGGATATAGTCAAGTGCTCTTTATGTGTGAAGAGAGAATTATGTGTTCTGAACTCACCATGTACTGGTCTGTGCTGCATTCATCTTGGTAAGACCAGATCAATGGCTTGGTCTTTATATTATGCTTAAGTAAACTTTATACTTGTACTGTAGAGATTCAATAGCTAATACGTTAATTGCTTGTGTGCCTCAGACTTGTGTGAATCGATTTCAATAAAGCCTCACTTCTGTGAACAAGGTCTTGGATGAATGCCATTACACAGGCTGTTGTGTGAATTTGGGTGTTGTATTGCGGGTTGTGGATGTTTGTGCACATGTGCGTTTCGGTTTTCACACTAGTTTTTAGTGTGTGTGTTAATTCTTGTATGTAAGTATGTCAAGCTTTGTGTTAAAAGCAAAACAATGTGTGTTTTAATCTCTTGCAAATGTTATACATTTTTTGACGGTACTTCCATTAACCGCCGGGTTTAATCAACACCTTATTTTGCCATTTTATTGCAGACTTGGATTTTTCCTTACATTTTATTGCATGCTTCTTTGTTCAAATTCGTTAAAAGATTGTATTTAATTACTGAACGCCGAATGTGTGAGTATTACGATGATCCTGTCTGGTTTTCTAATTATTATTGTTATTTTTTGTCTGTTTGGCGGAGCAAAATGTTTGTTTGTCGGAAGATCCTATCTGTTGGAAGTCTGTGTTTGTTTGTTTTTAGGTTCAGTCACTCCAACTCTTGGATCTCACCCTAGCAAACCATATTTCAAAGTTGGCCTCCAAAGCCAGACACCAACTGGGCATCCTCCATCATGCAAAGTCCTTCCTTGGCACACCTGAGTTTCTATCCACCTACAATGTTTTCATCCACAACTTTATGGAGTACTGCTCTCCCCTCTGGGTTGCCTCCCCTGCCTCACGTCTTGCTCGGCTTGACGCCGTGGAAACCAAGGCTTTCAAGATCATTGGAATCTCTCGCGATGAAGCTGAGTCTATGGACCTATCACTTCGCCATCGCCGACAGGTCGATGGTCTCGCTGTCTTTTACTGCCTCATTTCTGGTCTTGCACCCTCTGCCTTCTCCATGTTCTGTCTCCCTTCCTCCCGCCAGCACCTCCCTCCCCCAAGTATCTGCTGGATGCATGTAGTCTACCAGCAACCCCTTCCTCATGAAACTGCTTAAATTCAAAACCACTGTTTCCCTCCACTCATCTTTTCCCGCCTGTGGAATCGCCTTCCACACTTTTTGATATCATTCTTCCCTCTGGGTCTTCAAGGCAGCTGTTCACCACCATCTCTGGTCATCTCCCTTCCGAAACCATGATTTTTTTCTAAACCTGGTAAACCACCCCCCACCTCCGAGTATTTTGCTTATGTATCCATGTTGTTCACCTCTTGCTTTCTCCCATAACCCTCATCGTCACCTGCAACCTTTGTTTGTCTGTCTCCGTCTACCCTCTGCCTTGCTTTTGGCATTTACCCCTTCGCCTGCTGTTCCCTTTGCTATGTTGTGTCCTGATCTGCTCTGTGTCTTAGCTCTTCCACAAGCCTTGACCATGTATAAAAAAAGAAAAAACAAGTGAACAACGAGGGCAGGTAGCATCATGAAATTTGAAACACAAAGGGCTTTATATTGTGAAGTAGCCACCCAGGTTACCACCCTTCGAGTGGAAGGAGTGTGTGAATTATTTGCTGAATAATGTATATGTTGCAAATAAAATGTGAGGGATGTTTGTGTGGTGTAATGTGATAAGGTTTTGGTGAATGCAACTTTATTAAGGGAGGTGCAAAGTGCTCTCCCTTATATACTGTATGGGATCGTTTCTCTGTATGCAACTTTAACATGGGGACTGAAAACTTATTTCTCGGCTTCTACTGGACAAAATCAGCTGCAAGTTTCAGAAGTAAATACTTTGTACGTCGAGGTAATATGTTCCAATTTTCAGCAACGTCTGTTTCTGCATTTTTGAGTTTTATTCAGAAAACCCTCAGTCACGTTGGTGTCTGTCCGTCCATCCTTCTGCCCAAAATGTGTTGGCGCTCTCGTATATCAAAGGCTATACATTGAAACGAGATGAAGCCTGGAATATACAGTAACGTGAAAAAGTAAGTACACCCCATGTAAAGTTTTGACTTTTTCAACATATTTCAACATACAGCTATTTGATCTTCATTTCAACAATATTGACTGATAAAGGTGATATAATATAACAAATATCATGAAACATTTACATTTTGTAGTCCATTGTATAATTTAAATAAACAAATGAAAATTTCGCATGTGGAAAAAGTAAGTACACCCCTACATATATCACTACTTCAAATACCTAAAATTAGAATCAGGTGCACCAGCTCAGGCGCAAATGATTAGAACATCGTCAGAGAGGATCTTGGAGGAACCTGTCTTATTTAAACCTCAGACATTTACTTTGGTTTGCTCTTTGTTGTTGAAGTGTGCGGCGTCACCATGCCTAGATCAAAAGAGCTCTCTGAGGCCTTCAGAAATAAGGTTATAGATGCCTACAAGTCTGGGAAGGGATTTAAAAAGATCTCCAAACAATTTGAAATCAATCATTCGACTGTCCGGAAGATCATCTACAAGTGGAGAATATTCCAAACAACTGCCAACTTGTTCAGGCCAGGCCACCCCAGCAAGTTCAGCCCGAGAGCAGACCGCAAGATGCTGAAAGAAGTCTCTAAGAACCCCAGAATGTCATCACGGGACGTACAGGTAGCTCTTGCCACTGTTGATGTCAAAGTGCACGAGTCTGCCATTAAAAAGAGGCTGCACAAATTTGATCTACATGGGAGGTGTGCCAGGAGGAAACTTTTGCTGTCCAGAAAGAACATCAGGGCAAGACTAAAGTTTGCCAATGAACACCGAGGCAAAGACCAGTACTTCTGGAACAATGTGCTCTGGACAGATGAGTCAAAGGTAGAGCTATTTGGCCACAGTACCAGAAGACATGTTTGGCAAAAACCAAAGACAGCATTTGACCACAAGAACCTGATACCAACTGTAAAGCATGGTGGTGGAAATATTATGGTTTGGGGCAGCTTTGCTGCATCAGGGCCTGAGCAGCTCACCATCATAGAATCCACTATGAATTCTTCATTGTACCAGAGGGTGCTTGAAGAGATTAACGCGATTCTCGAAGAGATTAACTTATAAAATTGGTCGTCATGTCCGTCCATTCGTCTGTCTGTTAACGTTTTGCTATTTTTGCTACTTCTCCCTTGTCACCCGGCTGATTGCTCTGAAACCTGACATTTGAATACAAGACAGTAACCCACACAATCCCTCAGGGTTCAATTTTTGATTTTGGAATATGGGGGTTCCTGGGTGGTCGGGGAAGGGGGTGGGGGGGGGGGGCACGTTGAGTTACCCCTGAAACGCCGGATCCATACTCGTCCCCTATTTACCAACTGATTGTTCTGAAACCCGACACAGCCCTTCTACTCGTTGGCTTGCTGGCTTGCACAATCCCTCGTGCGGCGTTTTTCCGATTTCAGATCATGGGGGCTCCCAGGGGGTGGGGGTTACCCCGAAACTTCAGATCTCTACTCATCCCTTATTTACCAACCAATTGCTCTGAAAGCCGATACAGCCCTTCTACCTGATCAAGAGATGACCATCAGCCCATTTGGAGTTTTTTATTTCTTGAGCTGTGAAGCTTATTAAGAGACTTTTAACTCTGCTGTATATACATGCTTGAACCTACATGGTCACAGCTTTGATAACAGCCAAGTGGTCATCTTGGGAAGAGAAAAAATGGGTTTGCTGGAGGTGTAAATTGATCTTTATGGGAAGGAGTTGAATCACCATTTCTCAACAAAAAGGGCAGTTTGCGATTTCATCTGTCACATACGTGGGACAAGGCTATAACATCTCTCCCACACCGTCTGCAACCGTCACGTGATGCCTGGATTGATCGATAGACAAATTCACTCTATCAACGGTGGAAGTCACATGGCAATTCTCAAACTGCTTCACTTCAACATCTGCCGTGACCAAGGCGAGTGGATTCTTACCGAAAGATCAGCTTTACCGAGGAGCAAGTCCAGCTGTTTTCAATTACTGTACAAACTTTTACTGTTTTAATTTGACCAGAAGAATAACAAGTACAGATACATTCAAAGTACACCGCCCCCATCCCTAATAATTAAATATCCTCCAGCCTCCGGCGCCCGGCAATACTGCAGTGCAACTCATAGAGACTGCATTGGGAGGGAGAGGTTACAATAATTGATTGATTAATTGTATAATTAAAATCAATAAAAGATTATCACAAAATATTTTCTTAATCAATTGGCTTATAGCATAACTAAACCTTTATGCTTATAGCATAAACTAGTACTTCATCCAAAGATGTATCTTTTAGAAATTTAATTAAATAAGTCATTAATAAAAAATTAAATAATTAATTGATTAATCAATAAATCAAAATATCCTTGATAGCCACATCACTTGGTCACTGTCATGTCCAAATATTAGCTCCCTAGCTCAAAAGGTGCCTGAGATATTGGCCAAATGAGAAAGAAAATAAATAAATGATTAATAATGAAAATAAATAAATAATCATTAAAAAATTAAATTATTAATCAATTCGGTCAAAGAACACATAAACCATCACCATTTCATCAGAATCTGTGACTGAAATTGTTTTGTTTTTTTTAGTCATAAATCGAATAATTAAATAATTAATCGATTAATTGATTAATTAATAAATCAAAAATAGCCTTTGCAGCCAAGTCACCTGGTCATTGGCATGTCCAAATATCAGCTTCCTAACTTAAAAGGTACCTGAGATAATGGCCAGAAGAGAAAGTAAATTTAATTAATTAAATAAGTACTTAATTAATCGCTAATAATTAAATAACTCCTCAATTAATTGATTAATCAAAAAACCAAAAATATTGTTTTTGACAACGTACTTGCTCACTGTTGTGCCAAAATTTCAGCTTCCTTGCTCAAAGAATGGCTGAGATATAGCCTGGACAAACAAGAAAGCAAGAAAACAAACAAACAAACAAGTACAGATACATTCAAAGTACACCGCCCACATGCCAAATAATTAAATATCCTACAGCGCGGCATTGCCGGGGCGCCTCCGGCGCCCGGCAATACCGCAGTGCACCTCATAGAGGCTGCATTGGGAGGGAGAGGTGTATATTAATTGATTGATTAATTGTATAATTAAAATCAATAAAAGATTATCACAAAATCTTTTCTTAATCAATTGGCCAATAGCATAACTAAACCACTCGTGCTTCATCCGAAGATGTATCTTTTAGAAATTTAATTAAATAAGTCATTTATAAAAAAATCAATAATTAATCGATTAATCAATAAATAAATTTATCGATTAAATGATTAATCAATAAATCAAAAATATCCTTGATAGCCACATCACTTGGTCACTGTCATGTCCAAATATTAGCTTCCCAGCTCAAAAGGTGCCTGAGATATTGGCCAAATGAGAAAGAAAATAAATAAATGATTAATAATGAAAATAAATAAATAATAATAATTAAAAAATTAAATTATTAATCAATTCGGTCACAGAACACATAAACCACCACCATTTCATCAGAATCTGTAAACTGAATTTTTTTTTTTTTTTGTAATTAATCGAACAATTAAATAATGAATCGATTAATTGATTAATCGATTAATCAATAAATCAAAAATATCCTTGATAGCCACATCACTTGGTCACTCATGTCCAAATATTAGCTTCCGAGCTCAAAAGGTGCCTGAGATATTGGCCAAATGAGAAAGAAAATAAATAAATGATTAATACTGAAAATAAAGAAATAATAGTCATTATAAAATCAAATTATTAATCAATTCGGTCATAGAACACATAAACCACCACCATTTCATCAGAATCTGCAACTTAAAAAAAAAACAAATTTAGTCATTAATCGAATAATTAAACAATTGATTAATTGATTAATTAATAAATCAAAAATAGCTTTTGCAGCCAAATCACCTGGTCATTGGCATGTCAAAATATCAGCTTCCTAACTCAAAAGGTGCCTGAGTTAATGGTCAGAAGAGAAAGGAAATTTGATTAATTAAATAAGTACTTAATTAATCGCTAATAATTAAATAACTCCTCAATTTATTAATTAATCAAAAAACAAAAAATACCGTTTTTGACAAAGGACTTGCTCACTATTGTGCCAAAATTTCAGCTTCCTAGCTCAAAGGATGGCTGAGATATCGCCCGGAAAAACAAACAAACAAGAAAGCAAGAAAACAACCAGAGTGAAAACTGAGTACTCTCTTTCAGCGTGCGTCACTGCCGAGCCCCCTTCGGTGCCCAGCAATGACGATTTGCAATGCCTGGAGATGGCATAGGAAAGGAGCGGTGTACAACAACCAGAGTGAAAACTGAGTACTCTCTTTCAGCGTGCGTCACTGCCGAGCCCCCTTCGGTGCCCAGCAATGACGATTTGCAATGCTTGGAGATGGCATAGGAAAGGTGCGGTGTACAACAAACAGAGTGAAAACTGAGCACTCCCTTTCAGCGTGCGTCATTGCCGAGTCCCCTTCGGTGCCCGGCAATGACGATATGCAGCGCCTGAGGATGGCATAGGAAAGGTGCGGTGTACAATAACCTGCGTTGATTTATTTGAGGCTTTGCTTCTCTCCTGATTGTGGTGTGCTGATGTGCGAGTTAGTGTGAATGAACAGCATGTGCTGTTTCCTATTACCCTATTGCACCTGGGAGTTCTTTTACATTTGACAGTGCCATTGACTTGCTATGGCAGAGCATGTATAATATACAAATTCATGGAAAGAGTTGCTCGGGCTACCAGCGTGACTCATACATGACCCCATCCAACACAAAGATGGAATCACCAGGGATTGTTTTCTGACTCCTTGCTGATCAGGGACTTTGTCATCGTTCCCAGAGCAGTTTTTGTTGTTTATTGCAGCTGGACATTTAAAGAGTGAGGGGGCTTGAGGAGCCAGTTGTAGGGAAGTTTCAAACTCAGACCTTGTGTTCAGAATACCGGCTATCCTAATGAAGAGCAAGGAAGGATTGACAACAACTTCTTCCTCTTGTACTTTGATTGTTGGTTCACGAGTTATCAAGTGACCACAATATTAGTCGTGTGTGTGTGTGTGTGTGTGTGTGTGTGTGTGTGTGTGTCTGTCTGTCTGTCTGTCTCTGTGTGTGTGTCTGTCTGTCTGTGTGTGTGTGTGTTTGTTTGTGTGTGTGTGTGTGTCTGTCTGTCTCTGTGTGTGTGTGTGTCTGTGTGTGTGTGTGTGTGTGTGTGTGTGTGTCTGTCTGTCTGTGTGTGTGTGTGTGTGTGTGTGTGTGTGTGTGTGTGTGTCCGCAGCATAACTACCTGATGATATCATCCGATCTTGATGAAACTTGGGTGGGAGGTTGATATCATGATCTAGTTGTGTCCTGCCTAGTGTGGGCGTATTGCGCCCATTGTGGGCGGAGCCACGCCCGAAAAAGATGTATTTTTAGTGGGTAATCGAGTTCAAGCTACATCTTCTCCAAGGGGTTTGGGGGAATCTGACAGGGGTTTCGGTATTTGGTTAGGCCAATGTCATGTGTCTAGCCCCACGGAGCTTGATCTTTCTTTTTTTTTCTTTTTTTTTTCCATTTCATTTTTCACCGAATTTTCTGTATTGTGTAGCTAACTAACCTCATCACTGATTATAAATTATTTTCTATCTCATTTCAAGGTCAGTAACCTTCGTTTTGACATTTCCGGGCCTGGCCTGTCCGGGCCTGTTTCGGTTATAGTCCGTCCTTTGTCATTGAATACCGCTCGCTCGTGAACCATCGTCGTCTCCTGATTTGTGTTTTTTATTTTTTATGGCAACAAGTGTTTTCACTTTATCTTTACCATTATATAATCTCAGAGTAGGTCGTGCACGTCGTTTTTATCATTGCCGAATTCACAGAACTATCTGCTACAATCCCAGTAGTGACCAAGAGCCTTGATTCATGGGATATAAATGTTGGATGAGGGTTCATGGGATATAACCGAATAAAGCGTCTAAGATCAGTGTTGTCTTTGAGCTCACTGGTTGGACTGAGGTCTTCATGCTGCCCCGAGGTTCCTGAGTGCACTGCTGTAAACCTCTCCAATGCGTTGCAGATGAGGACAGCTCTTGGGAACACATGCACCAAGTTCCTCAGTATGCTGTCAGTCATGCTACGACCAGTGTCATCCCACCATATGTTTTCAATAACCACATGAGGAATTGCTCGATGGTTTGGTCAGAGAATACTCCATCCCAGAGCTTGTCTGAGCATCAAATTATAAAGCAGCCCTTCTTTGTGAACTGGTCATGCTCCTCTGCAGGCATCTTGTGTGCAAGTTCCATCATTTGTTGGATTTACAAATGGGCTGACTGAGCCAAAGCAAGATTGCCTGCTGCATGGAAATGGGGCAGCCAATGGCTGATTCAGCAAATATGGTGTTGCCAGTCACCTGTTCTCTCAGCCCATATGAACATATGCATCAGAGATACTTGTTACCCTCGCCTGAGGAGAGGGTATTGCATTTGAGGCAGTTTGTCTGTTTGTCTGCACAGAATAAATATGATTTTCTCTGCAACCGTTGGTCCGATTCACAGGAAATTTTCACCATAGGTGCAACTCCACCTGTATAATTTTTAATGATAATTATGACGTGATAGGTCACGTGGTTCGACCACCATCATCAGGCATAAATTGGTGGGGAAAAAATTAATAATGTCATCGGTCACGTGGTTGAAAAACCGAAAAACTTTGCACCTCTATTTATCCGAAAGCGTTGAATAGAAAAAATTGAGACATGGCTCATTGTAAAGAACTCTCCATGGGGAATAAAATATGTTAATGATGACATAATTCAACAAGTACAAAACTTCATCGATGAAGATGAAATTTATTGAGCATAATCTTGGAAAAAAAATTAGTTTAGAAAAAAAAAATGATAACGTCATCGGGCACGTGGTTCGGCCGCCATATTTGTTTGAGCACAAAAGCCTTAAAAACCACTGAAAATACATCCTGGGGAGGGTTTGCAATCGCCGATTGCTCTTTCTTGTTTATAGTGCGAAATCAATTGCTTGGCAGTCCTATTGATGCCGGCAGCACATTCACATAATTCAGAGAAAATTTTGCTAACCTGTTTGACAGACTCCTCATGAACTAGTGTATCAAGTAGCAACTTGCGCAGTGCATTCAATCATTCCTTGATATTTGACGCACGATTTTGGGACTGCTGCCTGGGTTAAGAAACGGGCTTGCAAAGGATGCCAGTATGCGTGTCGATCGCAAAGGACTCATCATATGCACAACTGATCCCTTTGCATATCCCGATTCCCACAGTCGTTCACGGTCACTTCCACACATGATAATCCCAATCGAAGTCACCAAGTTGAATGAAAATGTTTTCAAATTCCTGCGATGCTGCCGCAATCTCTGCTGCCTTGATGTAAAGAGGGTGATCAAATGATACAGGATGTGTGAGTATACCCTGCTTTTCACACTCCTTTTGGGCAAAGTGCAAGGCAGTATAAATGCTACTGGGTTTGGTGAGATCTAAATTAAAGAAAGGAAGCACTTCCACTCTACTTTTGTTATAAACACCGCCTCTCATCCCTACCTGTAAATAGACACTCCATGATGGACGAGGAGTAACCTAGACAACACTTCCCACAAGCCGGAGTGCATCTCGAATGCATTAGCCAACTTGAGTGTTTATGGTATGAGTTGAATACATGACAAATGGCTATGTTGTATGGTAGTAGCGGTATCTCTCTCTCTCTCTCTCTCTCTCTCTCTCTGATTTACCATATGCTTCACAGAGCATCGGTGCTGCTAAAGCAACTTCCTGAGCAAGTGTTGTACTGGGTTGCTTGCCATTGCCTTCCCAGCAGTTGTTGGGAGCAGGATTTTGGAATTTGGCCATGGTGCCAGCGATAGTTCGCCTACTCCTCGTGGAGGACAGCATGGTGTCTTTAACGTCCACCATATAATGCCGGCAGATGGGACTCCCAGTTTTAACGTCCATCCTTGGGACGGACCCAAACATTGATGAATCAACCTGCCTGTGAAAACCAGGATGACAGTTTATAGCTGGGCCAAGATTCAAACCCAGGTGACACAGCTTAGAGGCGAGGGTGCATTCCTCTAGGCCATCTTGCTAGCTTTCCAGAAACGTATTGCATGTCTCTCTGGGAGTCTAAATGAGGATGTAAAATGAAGTGAAACACACAAAAAGAGGATCTTTTATAACATGTAGCTGTTGTATGTTGTGTGCGTCTTCGGTGTACTATCATTACCTCCGTCACCAAAGGTGCGCGTTGGTTATGTTTTTGTCCCCCGTCGCACAGCGTAGCGAAAGGGGGACTATGGCTTTCCCCTCCGTCCATGCGTGCGTGTTTGCGTGCGGGCGTGCGTAAGCGAAGGACCGCATTCGAATTTGGTGTGTGGGTGCAACCCACGTCAAAATCCAAGATGGCCACCGCCATGTATGTCTGATGCCATGTATGTCTGAACCTTGTGAGATGAATATCTTGAAAAATAAGCGAAGTACCAACTTCTAATCTGGTGCGTGGGTGTATCTCGGCATAAGGAAGAACGCTGTTTAAAATTGGGTCGGCACGTCAAAATCCAAGATGGCCGCCTCCATGTATGTCTGAACCTTGTGAGCAATATATCGTATCATAGCATGTTTTCTGCGTCTTCCACTTTGTCAACTCACATCACTTCCCCGACGGGGGACCGAGGCGTAACGCTTGTTACCCCTGTTTGTCTGTGAGCAGGATATCTGAAAACGTTGTGGATGGATTTGGACGAAACTTGGTGGAGAGGTTTGGTGTGTGACGTGGAATTGAGTTGAATTTGGGGAAGATCCGGATGTGTATCTGGATACGAGAATTAAGTGATTCTTCACCATTGAGAGATATCACGGTATCTCAAAATGTTATGGACAAGTTCGGACAAAATTTGGTGGATGCGTTGGTTAGATGACAACAACAAGCCGATTGGATTTTGGTTAAGCTACGGATGCAGATCTGGCCTATCGGTGGGACACAAAACGTGAACTGTTCATCCTGGCAGAGGTATGCGCTCCACCGAGTGCTGTTCGACTTGTGTATGTATTTCTATTGCTCCGAGAAGTATTAATACCTATAATTTTGTGTGATACTTCCATGTCTGTCACGCTTTATTCCATAAAGTGTTCCTGCTGTCGTAGAATAATGGAAAAAAAAAAAAACGAATATAAGGCCCGTCGACGGCAGGAGGCCTGGACACAAACCGAGACCCCCAGCCCCTTTTATATATTAGATGTTACTGTTGGAACAACTAAATTAAAGGTCCAGATTGGTCCTTCTTTTTCTTCCATTCTGGAAAGACTGTCTTAAAACTGGCATCTTTATGTTTAAATTGGACACAACATTTTGTTCCAATTAAATCGAATATTAGCTTTCCAACCAATTCAATAAATTGATTAATTAATTAGCCTTCCAACTATTTTTATTATTTTTTGACAGCAGCATCCCGTTATGAATAATCGTGACGGAAGGACACTTCTCCTTTTAGTAATATACGGTGTTGCTGTTCAATCATCAAGTTATAAACATTCTACTCGAGCAAAATGCTGATGATGTGGAAAAAGAGACCTGAGAATATGCAAAGATCTTTCGGAGATTGTCATGCAACATGAATCCTCAGCTTTACACTGTTTATGTAAAACACAGTTGATTGATTACAACTTCAAGAAAAGTGAAGTTTGAATTTGATAGAAGATTCAAACCAATGATTCATTTAAAAGCTGCATTATTTTCGAATTTCCTAATTAACCAATGATCTGACGTTGACACCCACCCCTTGTTAACACCCACCCCGTGTTAACATCCACCCCGTGTTAACCGCCACCCCGTGTTAACCCCCACCCCGTGTTACCTGCCACCCCGTGTTAACCCCCACCCCGTGTTAACCCCCACCCCGTGTTAACCGTCACCCCGTGTTAACCCCCACCCCGTGTTAACCGCCACCCCATGTTAACCCCCACCCCGTGTTAACCCCCACCCCGTGTTAGCACCCACCCCGTGTTAACCCCCCCCCGTGTTAACCCCCACCCCGTGTTAACCCCCACCCCGTGTTAGCACCCACCCCGTGTTAACACCCACCCCGTGTTAACCCCCCCCCCCGTGTTAACCCCCACCCCGTGTTAACCCCCACCCCGTGTTAACACCCACCCCGTGTTAACACCCACCCCGTGTTAACATCCACCCTGCGTTAACACCCACTCCACGTTGACTCTCACACCACATTCACGCCCACCGTACGTTGTCCGACATTAATGCTGCCCCCCCCCTCCTCCTCCCAATGCTGACCCCTACACGATAACCCCCATGTTATCCCCACCCAAACATTTACCCCACTCCCACATTAACCCTTCACAATACCCTTCTCATGTAGACACCCGTACCCGTAGTTATCCCGTCTCCTCACATTATCTACTCCCTCACATTAATTACCTCTCCCACATTAACACTCCCTTCCATGTTCACCCTATCCAACCTTCAACCCTTCCCCCCCATGTTCAATCCCCAACCCCACATTATAACCCCCACCCCTATGTTCAAACGGCCCAAACCCACATTGGACTCTTCCCAACCCACGTTTGAATTCCGCCATAACCCACATTTTACTCCACCCCCACAACCCATGATCGACCTTCCTGCCCCCGCCTTTCCACAGCCTACATTTGATCCCACAACCCAGGGTCAACTCCCCACTCACCCCAACTCCATGGTTGAAGCCTCAAAACACCACCCGCAGTCGACCCCACCCCCCCAACCCCCCACCCATGTTTGACAACCTTCCGCGTTTTATTCCATCCACGTTTGACCCCACGCCTTCACCCCACATTTGACCCCACCTAAATTCGATCCCAACCCTCGTTTGATCCCAAACCATGTTTGACATCACTGCTTCACCCCACTGTTGAACCCCCCCAAACCCCACAGCCAAACGATGTCGACCCTACCCCTCCCCACATTCGACCCCAACCCAACTCCATGTTCAACCCACCTCACGTTCGACCCCACCCCGCATTTGTTTCGCCCCCACCCCCACCCCACGGTTAACCACCCCAGGTTTGACCCCACCCCGCATTTGTTTAGCCCCCGCCCCACCCCACGTTTAACCACCCCATGTTCGACCCCACCCCCTTCTCACAATATACCCCACCAGTTCACCCCACGGTCGACCCCCCCCCCCTCATACCTCCTCCCACCCCACATTCGACCCGACGCCACCCCACATTGGATCCCCCTTCCTCATGTTTGACTCCCCCTCCCACACCCCACGTTCGACTACACCACCCCACCTTCAAACCCTCCTCCCCCCCCCCCTCACCTCACAATTACTCCACTCCCCATTCAACCCCTCTATGTTTATCCTCACCCGTTCCATGCTCATCCGCTTCATGCTCTCCCACTCCACGCTCACCGCTCATGCTAAATCTCCCACATTCACCACACCCACGTTCGCTCCCCGCCTCCCCCCCATGATCCACATCTTCCCTGTTCGCTCCCCACAACACCACTTCTTCCATGATTGCTCTCCCTTCTTCCACACCTCCACGTTCGCTATTCCCAACACATGTCCCCCACGTTCGACACCACGCCTTCACCCCACGGTTGACTCTCCCCTGCCCCCTCCCCCCAAACCTACATTTGGCCCCAACCTACATTAAAACTCACCCCTTCACTTCAGGTTCAACCCTACCCATTTACCTCACGGTCGACCTCCCCCCCGCTCTCCTCCCCCACTCAACGTTTGACCCCAACCCAACCTCCACCCCACGTTTGACTTTCCTCAGCCTGACCCCTTATTCACACCCCTATGTCCCCCACCCTCCCACGTTTGCACTCCTCATGTCTAACCCTCTTCCCCATGTTTAACATCCCGCCCTACACTTACACCACCCACATTGACCCCCCTTACACTGGCACTCCCACAGAAGACACACCTTCCTCACCTCTGTCACTCCACCCCCAGTGTTCCACTGCTCCATAAACCCACTCTTCACCACAAACACACCCCCTATCTCACGGACGCGCTACCACACGGACGCGCTACCACACGGACACTCTACCACACGGACGCTCTACCACACGGACGCGCTACCACACGGACGCGCTACCACACGGACGCTCTACCACACGGATGCTCTACCACACGGACGCGCTACCACACGGACGCTCTACCACACGGACGCTCTACCACACGGACGCGCTACCACACGGACGCGCTACCACACGGACGCGCTACCACACCGACACGCTACCACACGGACGCTCTACCACACGGACGCTCTACCACACGGACGCGCTACCACACGGATGCGCTACCACACGGATGCGCTACCACACGGACGCTCTACCACACGGACGCTCTACCACACAGACGCGCTACCACACGGATGCTCCACCACACACAACCCCCACTGACACCCTCCACTGACACCCTCCACTGACACACTCCACTGACACCCTCCACTGACACCCTCCACTGACACACTCCATTCTGACACACTCCATTCTGACACACTCCATTCTGACACACTCCATTCTGACACACTCCACTCTGACACACTCCACTCTGACACACTCCACTCTGACACACTCCACTCTGACACACTCCACTCTGACACAACCCCGCTGACACCTCCTCCTTCTACTGACCCCTCCTCCTTCCACTGACACCTCCTCCTTCCACTGACACCTCCTCCTTCCACTGACACCTCCTTCTTCCACTGCCACCTCCTCCTTCCACTGCCACCTCCTCCTTCCACTGCCACCTCCTCCTTCCACTGCCACCTCCTCCTTCCACTGCCACCTCCCCCTTCCACTGCCACTCCCTCCCCCACTGACACCTTCTCCTTCCACTGACACCTCATCTCATCCGTACCAACATGCCCCCACTGATACATGCCTCCACAGACACCCCACCCTGGACACCCCACCCTGACATCCCCCCACTGACGTTCTCCCCTCTCATTCCCCCCCCCTAGCACTGACACCATCCCAGTCTCCCACTGATCAAGTTCCCATCCAAGCACTCCCTTTGAGTTTCCTTAGTATGCATCCAAACGTTCGGGCTGCTCGGTTTCATGAATTTGGAGTTGGAGTTACGGTGGAGATATACTGACACATTGACACACGCATGCAGACGCACACACGCCTCTGCCCCACTCCTCTGCCCTACACACAAGCACACATTTCCTTACTAACCCCTCTCCACCCCTACCCATGTTGTTCTTCTTTTCCCCTCTGCAACTCCTTACTCCCCTCTGCTCCCACAAACTCTATCCTCCCTTCTCCCCAAACTCTACCGCCCATTGTTACTCCTCCCTCAAGTCCATGCCCCCCCCCCCCCATGTGCTCTCTTAACTGCCCCTCCCACATTCCTGCCTGCCCCCCACTTGCCCTCGTACCCCATTGGGAGTCAACTCATTGGGAGCTGAACACTCATTGATTGACCCATTGGGGACTGATTTGCAAATGCATATGTACAAGATTTGTTTGTTATTTGCAACAGTATCCTGTGAGGCTTGAAATATCATTCTTTATTTTATTTTATAGACGCATTACAAAATATTACGCGCGAACTTTTAAACTGTGAATAAATTCTGGGTTTACAGCTCAGAAATTTATTTGTCATGTTTATGCATAACCATTGCTTAGCTAAGGGAAGAAACCCATTGTATGTGCAACATGTCATGTTATAATTATCCTCACCTGAACTGAGTGATCCTGTAATTGCATGTATGTTACAAATTACATTTACACATAGGATCTGCATACATGTCTGTACACGACCCACATCAATGCTCTCCATAAATTGGCCATATTGGCTATGCATGGTCTAACTCTGTTTGAGAGTGGCTCGGCATCATTTTCACCCAAATGATTTGGTTTATGCCATTGGGATGATTTAAGAGGAAACTCACTGTTGCTTTATTGTACAATTTTCATTGTATGTCATACATTTGGCTCTCACAGTACCGTCGGATGACATTTCACAGTGATATATTGTTCAGGTTGCCCATGGGTAACAGGTGGGAATCATTATATTTTCAACCACACCAGAAGGAATTGGTGTTGTCCCCAATCACACAGTATTAAATCACAATATCTCAATAATGACTTGCAAAGAGCAGTCGAGCAACAATGTTTGACCCAGAAAGTCCCAGAACATGACGTGGTATGAAGTGAAAATGACAACTACCACTCATCCTTATAGCTTAGCATCATCACCAAAAGCGCATGCAATGTGCGTCAAAAGTAGAGCCTGAACCATTGTTGTCATGTTCTTTGCACCACGGCATCCACATTCTGTCTCGACTTCAACCATGGACTTCCTGGAGTTTGGAGATGAGGTGTGGAGTGATTTGCTAATTGTGTCATTAGGTGGCATGATCGGTTTTGTGGAGGCAGCCTGTTAGCTGGCATTCAAATTGAATGAATAACTGATCTTTTCATCATCCAGAGGTTGTTGTCAGATACAGAAATGTGATTATTATGTCTCTAGTCATCCCTCTCCCCAGCAGCATGGTCTCCGCTTCATCTTTCAGCACGACATCACCCATTCACCTCAGGCGTATGTAAACACTGCACTTCAGGACCACAGCAACATCACTTTCTCATTGACTGATCGACACGATCTCCGAATCTTAATTTGCCTATTTGCTTCTTGATCAACTGCAACTAACCTTGGTTGAAGAATGGCACAACAGTGAGAGCTGCATTGTCTGATTTGGTCAATGACGAGACGTTTACAAGCTCAAAAAGGAATCAATAATGGTCAAACACATTGTCAAAGCCTTTTTTTGCCATTACAAGCTTGCATCTGATGACTGGCATTGTTGCCAATTTTCACACCCTTTTTTTTTAGACAGCCTTGTTGTTTTCAAGTAACAACTTTGGCTTCCACTGACATGTTTATTTATGGAGTGTTGGTCCTCCTAAGCTATAGAATATGAACACAATTAAGCATTCCATAAAAGCAATACAACACCTAAAGTTTTGTTGTTCAATATTTTGTGAGCAGTATTTTTGAAAGATTTTCCTTGCGTCGCAAGATTTTCCTGGTTTCGCAAGATTTTCCTTGTTTCGCAAGATTTTCCTTGTTTTGCAAGATTTTCCTTTTCGCAAGATTTTCCTTGTCGCAAGATTTTCCTTGTCGCACGATTTTCCTTGTCGCAAGATGTTCCTTATCGCAAGATGTTCCTTGTGTCGCAAGATGTTCCTTGTGTCGCAAGATGTTCCTTGTGTCGCAAGATGTTCCTTGTGTCGCAAGATGTTCCTTGTGTCGCAAGATGTTCCTTGTGTCGCAAGATGTTCCTTGTGTCGCAAGATGTTCCTTGTGTCGCAAGATGTTCCTTGTGTCGCAAGATGTTCCTTGTGTCGCAAAATTTTCCTTGTGTCGCAAGATTTTCCTTGTGTCGCAAGATTTTCTTTGTGTCGCAAGATTTTCCTTGTGTCGCAAGATTTTCCTTGTGCCGCAAGATTTTCCTTGTGCCGCAAGATTTTCCTTGTGTCGCAAGATTTTCCTTGTGTCGCAAGATTTTCCTTGCATAGCAAAATTTTCCTCTTCGCAAGATTTTCCTTGTCGCAAGATTTTCCTTGTCGCAAGATGTTCTGTGTCGCAAGATGTTCCTTGTCGCAAGATGTTCCTTGTGTCGCAAGTTGTTCCTTGTGTCGCAAGTTGTTCCTTGTGTCGCAAGATGATCCTTGTGTCGCAAGATGTTCCTTGTGTCGCAAGATGTTCCTTGTGTCGCAAGATGTTCCTTGTGTCGCAAGATGTTCCTTGTGTCGCAAGATGTTCCTTGTTTCGCAAGATGTTCCTTGTGTCGCAAGATGTTCCTTGTGTCGCAAGATGTTCCTTGTTTCGCAAGATGTTCCTTGTGTCACAAAATTTTTCTTGTGTCGCAAGATTTTCTTTGTGTCGCAAGATTTTCCTTGTGTCGCAAGATTTTCTTTGTGTCGCAAGATTTTCTTTGTGTCGCAAGATTTTCTTTGTGTCGCAAGATATATGTGAATGCACCATGTGTGCATTTTGCCTTGAGAGTGACATCACTTGTGATCTTGTTTTATTACTTGTGCTTTGAGAGATTTTAATTTTTTTGATCATGCAGGAAGAAGGGTTAAAGGGAATACTTCTTTACAAATCACTTTTTATGAATTCTTATGAACTAAAACAAAATCCAGGCCTTGTGTCCACCTCTACTCTTTTGTTCCCTCTTTTCTCCCATTTGGTGGAATTGCCTTCCAGAGACTGTTACCTCTATGGCTTCAAGCTGCAAGTTCGATAATCTAACTTAACCCTCCCCCCCCACCCCCCCCGCCCCACTCCACAATGCAATATTTTCTACCCCCATTAACCTTACCTAACCAAATCCTCCTGCTTGGCAGGCTATTGTGTTTACTCATTTACCCTTTCCTCTTTTCATGTTCGATCATTCCCTTAATTGTGACCAAATGTGGCCCCATTGTCTAGATGTCAGTACATTTGCGATTATACACTCTGCTTACCATGCTGTCCCATGAGCAAATATTTTGTATGCAAAAAAAAAAAAAACTCTTGTAAGTGTGGTTAAAACCATAGCTAATGCAAATATAGTGCCAGTTTTACATTTTCTTTCACAAGATTTATCATTGATGACAGTTATATGCAATTGTTGATATTGTTGTTGATATATATATATATATATATATATACACACACACAAACATGCATGAGGCTATTTGTGTGCCATCATGGAATTCCAATTTGCATTTGCCTTCATGCTTACATATGTCATATTTCATTTTTTCTAATTTTCATTTTTTTTAAATGCCACTGGTTTTAGCGAAGCCTTGTTTTGTTGATTTACGATATTGATATTACACCTTTGATCTTAGTTTTGTTTGAAGACAGAGCTTTTAGTAAGAAACCATTTTCATTTGCATTAGCCCTACTGGTACACAGAGTGCTAGATTACTTGGGAAGCTTTTTCAACTTTTCATTGCAAGCTTTTTCAATAATGTGTGGATTGTTGGAGTGGGGATGGCCTTGTAGTTAAATATAGTGCTGTGCTTTCATTATACATTCTGCATTTCTTTCCTCCACTGAGTTTCTACATTATTTGAGTGTAATGATTTGAGAAAATGTAATGATTTTTGAGTGTAACCTTTTGTTTCTAATTGCATCTATACAATACATTGTTGCTGGGATTGGTAGGGAGGGAGGGGTTCATAGGCATCGGCTAAGTGGGGCAGTGCCTTGAATGCTCAAGCGGTTGCGGCAAAAATTACTGAGCTGTGTTTTACTACATTTTACCATGGGCGTCCAGCGGCTGAGGGGGCATGTAGCATTGGGATTTGCATGCATGTGCTACTTGCGAATGTCTGCAGCTGTAGAGGAACACATGTAAGGTTTGAAACCGTGAAGGGCTTACCTTGTGTGGCTTTTATTGATTGCTCAATCTAGCTTTCTTTGGCTGGAAGAACATGGGGGTTAATTATGGAAATCTTAGCCACCTTGGATAATTGATTACATGAGAGCTGATTCCTTATTCCCTGAAATTATGGGTGGAGACGTGATTGGATCTTGATATATATGAATGATGTACCATACTGTGTTACAGAGCGTTGGCTCTGTCGAACCAGTTTCTTGGCCAAGGATCATTCTGGGCGGTTTACCATCATTCTCCCAGCAGTAGTTATGGCAGGAATTTGGCCATGTTGCCGACGATGGCTCATTTGCTCTTCGAGAAGGACACCGTGGGATCTTTAACATCAACAAGATAATGTTGATAGACTGGATGCCAGTTTAACGGCCATCTAAGGGCCGGCACACAAACTGATGAAACACCCTACCGGTGATACAACAGGAAGACAGTTTCATCTTAGTCAGGATTCAAACCCAGGCTAGGTGGCTAAGACACGAGTTTGCAAACCTTGAGGCCATTCTTTCAGATGTATGTATGTATTGTGGCGCAACTCCAATTAACATCAGAGTTGCGGATTGCCGATTACGAGGCTTTAACTCCTGAGGCGGAAGCTCAATAGCGGATTCCAAAATCTAAGCGCGCGGAATGGAGGGAAACGGCAAGAGCCCCGCAGCCTTATCTATTAAAACCAAACACTCAGGTATATGTACAAAAATAATATAAGGATTTATTCAAATGAAAAAGCAAGTTGTCATTAGCTGGCATTTTATACAGACCATATTTATCCTATGGCTTCCAAATTCTCTCAGATGAAGACAGACTTTCCCTCGTGGTCCCCCTGTGCTGTCTTTCCCTCGCAGTCCCCCTGTGCTGTCGTTCCCTAGTGGTCCCCCTGTGCTGTCTTTCCCTCGTGGTCCCCCTGTGCTGTCTTTCCCTCGTGGTCCCCCTGTGCTGTCTTCCCCTCGTGGTCCCCCTGTGCTGTCTTTCCCTCGTGGTCCCCCTGTGCTGTCTTTCCCTCGCGGTCCCCCTGTGCTGTCTTTCCCTCGCGGTGTCCCTGTGCTGTCTTTCCCTCGTGGTCCCCCTGTGCTGTCTTTCCCTCGCGGTGCCCCTGTGCTGTCTTTCCCTCGTGGTCCCCCTGTGCTGTCTTTCCCTCGTGGTTGTCAGCTCTTTCATGAGCCTCGATTCAGTATCCAAAAAAAACCAAAAAACCCCTTAACCAGCATGCAATCAAATATGTACATTGGTCTTCATTGTTCCTGCGGAGGGAGGAAACAACAACACGCAAAAAAAAATCTACCTTATCCACAAAACATATCCTTACTCAAAAAAATTCCAAAACTCCACCCTTTGTACATACCCCGGTCTACAGACCGCGTCCCCCGGTGGATGCCTCAAGACACAACCTTACCTGCGGGGCCATCCCCAATGCACCCCCCTAAATTTCCACGGGCCCTGTCCAGATGTTGCAGGTGAGTGACATGGCTCGGTGGATTTCGCCCACATTCATACAACGCAAACCCCTTAACCACTCATTCTCATTCCAAAACTCCTCACGACAGCATTTCAAATGTCAACAAAGCACTTATTCCAATACACCCCCCTGCAGGACCATGGCATTGATGTCATATCATGTGTGTGCATTCCTCAACTAGGCAGCGGGGAGGTACCGCACAAAAAGATGGTGGGGGCGCTTCAGGCTGTGGTGCCCGCAGTCTCAAAAACAAGTCAACCGACGTACAAGTTAATTGCCCCCCCCCCCCTTTGCCTCTTGGCCTCGTGACAGCCCAACAGCCCCTTTCCGCCGTTACCTCGCCGGCGAGGGTCTCCACACACACCAGGCTCCTCCGCGGCCTCCTGCTTCAGCGCAGCAACACGGGTCACCGGGGGACTTCCTCACCCCGCGGCGCCCAACCAGACCCTCCAGCGACGAGCTCCAATTTCTAGTTACCACCGGCTGCCAGGGGTAATTGCCGCAGAGGGGGGCCGTAGGCATCGCTCCTCAGAGCTTGATCCGTACCTGCGGACACACACACCTTCCCCACCCACAAGACCCCAAAACACACTTCCTCCCCCGCTGCCATTCAATTCTCAACACAACTCAGCACAATTCCAAAGATGATGGTGGTACAAAACATGTTTCACAAGGTTTGCCATGGCCTGCTACATGTGAAATCCCCTATTCACATTTGCCATTACACATTTCCACAACCACATTTCAAAACTCAATAATCATCACTCACTCTCCAGTTTCCATTTCCAAACTCATGACCACATGAAAACAAATAACCACCACACAAAAACATATGGCACCCACAAGACACTGTGTGGCCCCCATTCCATCCCCTCACAGGCCATGTCATCACTCTCACCCGCCTCCCAACTCCAAATTACATGTCCCTCAAAATTTCCACAAGCAAGTCCTGAAGCCTGGGACAGTACACATCAACACTCCCCTCAAGTGCAGGTAGTTACCGGTTGGTCAGGTCCAAAGTGCTATCCACCCTTCACAATCCCAAAATTTCTTATTGGGCCAACGAAATTTCTCCAAATTTTTATTTTGTCCCCACTATACTGGCAGGTATGTGGATCCGCATCCAACGGTGATCATCACTACACAACTACCAGTGGCCACGACAGCTCTGCACCTCTACCGTGCAAGGGTCATCGGGACAAGGTGAGCAGTCAAAACGCCAACATGGCCCATGAGTGTCCATAAGGATGCGACCCGCCATCCATCCTTCGGCCCCCCTGCGAGGAACACAGCTGCACCAGCCTCAGCTGGCCAATGTGGTGAGCACTTGCTGCCACAACACACACTACCGCACACACAACCTCGGCCCTGGGGGAGACGGTCGCAGTGCGTGGCATTCCCCTCACGTCACCTACGCCGCCCTCTCGTCCCCCAGTCCACAGAACCGCAGCCCTCCCCCATCCCCCCAGTGCTCACCCACACTTGACCACACCAAGGTCCAGTCAACAGCGATGCTCCACCAGGAGACCCACCCAGAAGACATGGTCCACACCCCTCGGACACGCACAACACCACGTTGACCCCCAGGCTACACAACTATATCCCCATGACCCCGCATCCCAAATATCAGCACAGTCGCCCCCGCAACCAGTTGAAAGCTGTGTCCTGCTACCCTATCAATTTCATCACAGTCTCCAACACTTTGGTCTAACACACCTGGATCAATAATGGCGTCATTATAGTGTCCACCATTTCTCTTCACAAAATTCATCCTTAAATTTGCATCTAACCCACAGATTACCCATGCCAAACATTTTTCACATTTCACTAACCTCACCAAAGAAAGATGCTTTGCCATACACATGCCAGCCGAGCATGGCCCATATGCTCGGCACGTTACACATCTCCCGATTCACTTCCCCATGGCTCTCTTTCCAACCCGAGAGTCCATAAATCATAACGGAACATCTGTGGAAGGTCACTCTCACACCCTCACGTTCCACAGATGCCCCAATGGTTGTCCGGCAGGCTATCTCATTCCTGTCCATTCGGTTCGACCTGTGTCCATAGCCCAGCACATCATGTCAGGTCACCACATGCTGGCTGTCCCAGAATCTCAGGAGGAGGGTGCCAGGCCATATGCCCGGGTGGTCACTACATCAGGCCCAAGCTGGCCGTCCGCGGTGCCACCACCAAAGCGTGACCCACAACACCTCCCCCTAATGGTCCTCAATAAATGCCAACCCAGGCTTGAGAAACCACCTCGGACCCCCCTGGAGGTCTTAACCCCCACCAGGGTCCGGTGACCCTGCCGGACCGAGCCACTCGCCTGGCCGGTGCCCCGATGGACAAGGGACGCCACACTCCACCAGACCCCCTGTGGGGCCCAGGTCGTACCTCGACACCCCAGGCTGGACCCCACGTCCAAATCTCGCCAGCACAGCCCCCCAGCTGGCTGGCATCCCCAAATTTTGAAAGGGGCAACTTTTGCCCAAGGCCACCACCACCGACCTTCCCATGTCCAAATCCCACAGCCCGGGGACCAACTCCAACCAAGGCTGCTCCATATCAAACTCCCATTTTAATTTTATTTTAGATTTTCTTTTACCAATTTTTGCTCCAGGTGTCCAATCACCACAGCTGCAGGTAACAACCACTACCACCGGTTGTTCTGCCCCTCCTTGCAGCTGGTCCACATTCCCTACACGGACCAAATCTTCGGAGGCTCTATCCCCCAATCCTCCAAGGTCCAAATCCAGCCCGGAGCCAACACACTCCCCCAACTGGTTGTCCAATTTTGGAGCCTCCTGTTCCCAATTGTTGTGCACGGTGAGGGTCCCCACGGTCACCACAACCACTTCCTCGGACCGTCTCACCTCTTCCCCCAAACTCCTTTGGGCCTGGTCAAACCCTACCTCCATGGGACTGTCCCAGGTCCCCAGCCGCTGAATCACATCATCCTCATCCTCATCATCATTCCCACAAAGCATTTCTGGCCTCGCCAGGCTTTGATCAATATCCCCAATAAATACCCGGTCCGACTCCACCACACGGACCCCCAATATTGTTACCCCCTCTTGCTCCGCACCACCGCCCTGGTGCTGCACCATTTCAAATTCATCCCCCTGTTGAGGTGTGACATCCACCCGGTCCCGACAAACAACCAGGCCACCAGGTGGGAAACATTCCCTATTGCAATTCTCCCATTCGGTCTCCCCATCTACTTGTGCGCACTCCACACTCACCTGTGCGCATTTCCCATTCACCTGTGGGAACTCCACGCTCACCTCTGCACCTGCAGTCTCTCCATCTACCTGTGGACATTCCCCGCTCACCTGTACACATGCCACAATTGCCATTCCCGGTGCAATTCCCAATTTTGCCATTCCCAGCTCCTGAGCCCCGTCGGCACCATTCGTTCGTCCTTCCCTCAATTTATTCGTACATTCATCAATTATTTTTCCCACCCCTTCAATTTTTCCCTCCAATCGATCACTCATCCCTTCATTCCTTCCCTACATTCATTCCCCTGGGACTCCATTTTATCATTTATTCCTCGAATTTCGTCATTTTGGGCATCCATTTTATTTTCCAACCCACTTTTCATTTCTCCCATATCTTTTTTTATGTTATTTTCCATCCGCTCACTGTTCTTTTCCATCATTTGTTCCATTTTCCGAAGCAATTGACCCAACATCTGGTCGGTTGCCGGGGCCGCTCCTACTGCTCCCGACTCCCCGGTAGGGGAGGGGGATAAGTTGGTGCTCGGGACGGGGGAGGTTCCAAGGTTCACCTCTACATATAGTTCCCCTATTTCCGGCTCACTCCCTACGCTGACGGAAGCCTCGCTGCGTACCTCCATCTCGTCAATCTCCGATATCCGCCTTCCAGAAGATTGTTTGCCGCGCGCATATTTATTTTAATTCCAGAAACACAATTTAAATTTGACGAAGATGCGATATCGCGCTCGGTATGTCCAATCGACTATCAAATTTCTCCACCTCGACTATAAAAATTTGTGTTCGAACGTCGGGCGCAATGTACGCCCGACCGTGTCGATGTCTCGCCCCGGACCAAAAAAATTTGTCCGACGGGTTCGAATCCCTACTTCCTGACACCAAATGTCGCGCAACTCCAAGCAACATCAGAGTTGCGGATTGCCGATTACGAGGCTTTAACTCCCGTGGCGGAAGCTCAATAGCGGATTCCAAAATCTAAGCGCGCGGAATGGAGGGAAACGGCAAGAGCCCCGCAGCCTTATCTATTAAAACCAAACACCCAGGAAAACTGCGTTCAGGTATATGTACAAAAATAATACAGACTTGGCATTTAATATGGAATATTTTTTTTGTGTGGGTGAACTTACTTTTCAAGATGACTTAGAACCAAAAGTTCATTGGAATTATGTTGAAATTATTCGAGATTTTGTTAATGTGACCTTTAAAAGAAACAAAAACCACATTTGACATTTCAAAGCAAATAAATTGATCCCTGAAAGTGATGTAAACTGATATCGAACTCAATTCACGGACAGTACTGTGTTAAACTTCTGTACGTCTTCCAGAAGTATCTCTTTATTTTGCACATTAGCCAAAAAAAATTTCAACAAAAACAAAAGCTAAATTATGACTGGGATTACGGACAGTAAAATTACAGTTCAGTACTTCGTGTAACCGCCACGAGCATTCAGAAGAGCACGTACACGTCGAGGCATGCTGTTCACGAGATTTGCCAAGGTTTGGACAGGAATCGCTTGCCATGCAGTGACAATAGTCTGCTGCAATTCACGCACAGAGGTGCTGCTGGTCCAAGTTGTCGATTTAACGCGTTCATTCTGTCCACAAGTTCGCTAACGGATTCATATCCGGGGACATGGCAGGCCACTCCATATGCTCTACACCATGGTCAGCAAGAAAGTGTTGGATGATGCGAGCACGATGAGGCCGTGCATTGTCATCCTGGAAGACAAAGTTTCCTCGAAAGGCTGCATGAGCAAATGGAAGCAATGTTTCTTCCAGAATGACCCTGTACTTGAACTGGTTCAGGTTTCCATTCAGAACAACCAGGTCAGTTTTGCCCCCTGCATGAAAAGCAGCCCAAACGGTCACCCCACCACCTCCAGCTTGGACTCTTGGCACTATACAATCTTTGTTGTAGGCTTCATGCACTTGTCTGCGCACTCGGACGCGGCCATCTTGACGATAGACCAGAAATCTAGACTCGTCACTGAAGGTCACGTGATTCCAGTGTCCTGGCTGCCATTGACGGTGCTCTCTGGCCCACTGCAATCGGCGCTGGCTGTGTTGTCTGGTCAGGCGTGGCTTTCTCAGGGGACGACTGGCACGATAGCCTGCTTGAACCAGTCGTTGGTTGACTAGCCTTCTGGATACAGGCACATTTGTCAGTTGCTGCCACTCAGCCCTAAGCCGATTAGCTGACTTGGTACGGCCATTGCAGACTAACCGGTGCAGCTGGCGATCATCTCTCCTTGTGGTTCTGCGTGGACGTCCTGGCCTCGGTATTGGAGTAGGGACACCCCTCTGAGCATTTCGTTTCAGGATCTTTGACACCTGACCTTGAGTGATGCCATACTGCCGAGCAATAGCACGCTGTTTCATGCCAGAATTTCGTAAAGCCACCACTCCATGACAAACAGCATTGTCAAGTTTACGGACCATCTCCAGAGGAAGCGGCAATAACCTTTGTAGATGTGCAGCAGTTGTTTTCCACTAATACAGAACGCAACAACCCTTATATACCCGATTGTGAAGCCAATCGTCAAATGTACCTGTCCTTACATTTTGTCACGCCACCTGTGATATAATCCTGTTATTGACTTCTTGCTGCGAAAGACAATCGGTGACATGGTTCTTTCAACAAAGACATCACCAAAGGGTAAAAGAAACTCACCAGATTGATATACTGAGTTCAGAAAGTAAACCCAAGTGAAGAAAAAAAAAAAATTCCATATTAAATGCCAAGTCTGTATAAGGATTTATTCAAATGAAAAAGCAGGACAGGAAAATGCGCGCCGATAATAAATATCCTAATCGGGATCCCGCACACCAGACTCAACAACAGGACAAGGGATGAATTAACGAAAAGAACACGTCGTGTAATTGTGAATTGTGCTGTGAGCTTATCTGTCCCGTCGTCTTGTCCCCACTTGGCGCCAAGCCCCGCTGCATACCACGAGGTCCCTCAGTCCCGCACTACAGCACCGCGAAGGCCCCAGCCAACGCCCACTCCAGGCCCCTCATCGACCACCCACGAGGTCCGTGCGCCACTTCAGGCTCCAGAAGCACCGAGCACCGCTCCAAGCACCAGCACCGAGCACCGCTCCAAGCACCACGCGTCCAACGCACCAAAAGCACCACGCTACCAACGCAGGCTAGCGAAGAACCCAAAAACTCGAGCAAAATCTGGACGTGCAAGAGGACGTGCTGCGCAAACAAGAACCGGATGTGTCCTCTTTCTCTCTCTCTCTCTCTCTCTCTCTCTCACATGTCGTTCGGCCCGCCCTGATATAACCTGGCTGGTGACGTCAGCCTTGGCATGCCACCAACCAGCGACTTCCACCGAACCTTCCAGCTTCGCGCCTCCCGCACTCATTGGCTGGAGGTTCGCGCCTAGTGCGCTGACCAATCACAGGCCCATAGCGTGGTAATAGCTCGTGCTACTCGATGTTCCTAGGCCGCCAGAGGTGTAGCGGCGGCGGCCATCATCGGCGGTGTCCTGGCCTGGTTTATTTGCCTGTTCCTTCCGAAGTCATTGTCAGGGAAGGGAATTATTTAATGTTGCGCGAGGGACCTAACTAAGTGTTAACTAAGTGTCTATGTGGTCTGCAGTGCCATAATGGACAAAGGTTTGATGACCAGGTTGGACTCACAGGGGCGTTATCTTTAATCCCTAACTACTTAACACTCGAATCTCCTGGTAGATTCACAATTATACACCTCAACCGACAAAACGCCTAAACATGGACTTATTACCAGATGGTGTTCCTTATCGCGACATCTCGAAGCATGTTACCTACTCAGATCTACTCTGCTCTACATTTTGCTCTACCCCCAGACATAACTATGTATGTATGTATGTATGTATTGAAAACGTAATGAAGCTGTGTGTGTAAGAAGCCTTCAAACCCATTGGCTGGAGTGCTGGCATGTCTCCACTCTTAATTGCCATGAAGGAAAATGATTTGTTCGTCATGTTGGTTTTCTGGTAAGCCTCAGATGACTTTGGAGAAATCTCATGTTCACAATTTGAATTGTCCGAGTTGTATAACCACAATGTATTATATATATATATATATATATATATTGTTACAGACACGACTTTGATGTTAAGGTGGGCCGAGCGGAATGGCCGTCGTGTCCGCACAAATTACCCGATTGTACCCGAACGTTGACGAAGCCGCGCCACGCTGGCTCAATAAGGAAAAAGAAGACACCCGGCTGGGTTATAATGACAGACACCAATGTTTCGATTCTCAATTATATTCGTAAGGAAAGGTTAGATTACAGGGGCTAGAGGTATATCACAGGAAGACAGGCACTTAGACACACTCTTATATTAACCCCGGACAGACGACAGGTAAACGGGACAACGGCTGACTCACACGGGGATTGATGGCAAGGAAAGGCAGATAGCGATGGCTCAAGGTGCACTCTTGGCTCAAAGCAGGGTACAGTCCGGTCCAAAGATGCGGGGAGGTCACAGCGCTCGGAGGGGACGTTCTTTCTCAGGCGGGTCTTTCTCTCTCAGCGATCGCAGGCAACGTTCTTTCTCAGGCGGGGCGCATCTGACTCAGCGCTCGCAGGTACCTCTTTCTCCAGCTGGGGGCGCATCTCTTCTCTCGTCCGGTAAGTCGCCACGTATATCCGGCGGGGAGTGACACGCCCTCGGCTCGCTAGCGCCGCCCCAGATGGAATCGGTCCGCCCTTCTGATTGGGTGCGGGGGGTTACCAGGCTCCGCCCTTGAGGAGGAGCTGACAGCCAGCCCCTCCGTGGTAACCCCGTGGAGCGCGTGGTCAATGGCGCTAATCGAGCCGGTGTGAGGACGCATCCTCCCCCGCGCCGCCGCCATCTCCTCTGTTGTTGTTGTAATTGTTGGGGAAGAAGATGGGAGGAGGTATGGGAAAGGTCCTAAACTCACTACTGGTGCCATATAATCACATTCTGGTGCAACGAAGAGTCATAATTAATGGAAACGAGGCCTTAACTGACATAGACTAAGAATAACTAGCAAGATGTCCGAAAGTTGTCTACGTGTGGTGCGGTGGACCTGGGCACGACATTTAATGGGGGAATAAGGGGAAGGTCGGCTCTACTGATTGTTGTTTACAGACAATGGGACTAGGGAATGGGGGATTGGGGATAGTTGGGGAGTATTGGGGAAATAGGGGAATATTTACAAGCGGATATGGAGGCCAAATTCCATATTCGCAACATTGCACCCTTCTCTACCCTCGGGGCGTCCCGACCCGATAAATTTTTACCTAGTTTAGTGTGGCACTCAGATGTAGTCCCTCTACTATTAACTCTACCCTGAGTGCGACAGTTTTACAGATGTTCACAAATGAGTAAATATGTCCCCCTGCGACGTTGCACCCTTCTCCTCACAGAAACACACCCACAGGATAACCGAATTGCGGAAAGAATTCTCAAACTACACATACAGCCGGTAGGGAGCATTATTTACAAGACTACGCTACTATTTACACTACGATCCAGGACCTGTTTTTGGAGGAACACATGCAGATGTTATGCATAGAGAGAGCGCGCTTGCCAACATCGATACACCAACCCACGAGTGCTCTGTGGCCGACGGCCTTTAATAACGTGCAGAGCACCCTTCCCGAGCATCAAAAGCACCACCCCACCACCAATCGGTGCAGTCACCATTGTTCATTGGAATAAAAATAAATTCGACAACCCCTAACCCTGCAGGTGTCTCTTGCTCTTCTTGTGGTGCACTTGGTGTTAACTAAAAGTGGTTCACCTGTATGGCATAGGTGCCACGTTGACCCATAGGTCCATCCCCGGGTGGTGCTTGGCCGCAAACGAACTGCGGTCCATTGTGGGTGGCCACAAACATTGCGGTCCATATGGTGTATCGATCCCGGCAGCAAACAGCGAAAGTGCAGGCCCACAACTGCGCAGCCAGCACCTCTCTCTCCTCTCTCTCTACCCCAAAGCCAGATCCTCGGAGGTGGGGGACAAAAGAAGCAGACAAGTGAGTAAGTTGGTAAGGGCGCAAAAGTGCACGCAATATAAGGTAATGCACACTGGGGGCACATGGGAACCAGGTGAGACAGGTACGTTCCTATCGTACGCCCCCCCCCCCCCCACCAGGTAACCTACATGGCCCCTCCCTTACCCCTTACTGTATCCACACAACACAACACTACTCATAAACATCTACTTTACAAATCAACAAACATCCCTACTGTCTTCCCCGTTCCTCCCATATACCAAATTCGTCTTCTCTCCCTCCTAACCAATCAAATTTGCCATTTTCAACTCTCATCAAAATTTGCCATCTCCAACTGAACATCAAAATTTGCCATTACCAATTCATCATCAGTCCCTCCTAGGGAGGGAGAGATGGAATCACCCCAATGTCTCATCCACGTCGTGATGCGTCTCACAAATCCACACAGCAATTCATCTCCTGCAACAAAACAAAGAAAACACCGGTGTGGAGTCATCATCATCACCACAGGTAAGTGGCTGCGTATGGTGCGACAGGTTCATTAATCCTAACTATTTCCTAAATGACTTTAACAACTTTACACTACCCGGGGTCTTTCTCCGGCCAAACCATTGGCCCTCTTACACTATGGGTTCTAAAAACCAATTCCCATTGGCCAAACTGTGGTGCGCTTCAATTTGGGGTCTCACTCCCCCGATTCATCTCCCGGTGCCCTCGTACAATTTCTGGGCTGCGGCGTGTACCTCTCCCAGTGGGTCTACCCACCTGCACACCTCCACCACTGCAGTTGCCTCCGAGCTTACCTGCTCCTTGCCCTAACCTAACTACCTGGGGAAGGCCCTCTGGCACTCTCCCCACTCGGTGCCCTCTCTGGCACTGGGCTACCCGGGTCCGTCCTCCGGATCCTCGGGCCCCATCCACAACTCTACCGGCTCCCAGAGCCCACCTGCGGCCTCACCTGGCCGACATCCTCACAGTGGTGGAGTGCCCAACCAACTACACGCACTAACAGGCAACACGCACAGCCATTTCCACAACACTAATGCACCCATTCACAACACCATTCTGCAACCGCACCACAAATGCCAATATCCAACCACAATTTACCTATACCCTCTACCTAACACTTACACTACCCGCCCCGGGTACTCGTGAAAGGGGTCCACTCTTCCCCCATCCACTCCTTCGCACCATGCACACCACTCCGTACCACTTACTCCAACTCTCTCCACACACCTGTACTTGCACACCTGTGCTCTCACACCTGGTGCCACCTGCACCCTTCTCTCCCCAAGCGCATTCGCGCTGATCCACAACACTCACTACTCATACACTGCTCCACACACCTGTCCAGTTGCACACCTGTGCAATCACACCTGTTCAATTCTCACACACACAGCATCATCTCTGCTAACTACTCCCTTCTGAAACTTGCGCTTCCCAGTCGTCCCTTTAAACTATTGCGCTCCCACGTCATTATCATCCATACTAATCTACCTGCGTCCCCACTACAGGTATCAGTCACTAACTAAACTTAACGTTACCTACTGTCATCTTCTAGGGCCCTATTGATATAACCTAACCCACCCGGGCTAGTTTTCACTGCCATACACCCCATAAACTATTGCGCATTTGCCCCACACATGGAAAGGGTGGCAGGGATGCCATCCCACCACGTCGGGGGTCTCTCACTACCAATTTTGCACATCAAATTTCAACAAATTAAAAATTTGCCAATCACTACCCATCATCTGCCAATCACTACTGCCAATCCCTTGCCAATCATCAAATTTTGTTTTTCTCTAATTTTGAGTCCAAAACACTAACCTCATCACCCAGTCTACTCACTACTGCCTCTCGGTGCGCCAATTCCTGTCCAAAGCCCGGCTTCGTAAAGCCAAGCAATGGATGCTGGTTGTTTGGTGCCAGCGGTTGGATACGTCCGGCACTCGGTGCAGGGAAGGAGGTTTACCCGGCCCGAGATCCCACGCACCTTCTCGGCACGGAGCCATCCAATGTCCCGATCTCGACCTGCCGGAATGCCTCAACAAAAAGTGGTCGCCATGACGACTCTTTATATCGGGCCGCCCGCTCCGCCTAGTGGAGCACGGACGTTCAAAGCGAGGCCCAGCACGCACCGAGGGCCCGCTTCGGCTAAAAGTCGACCTAACCTTTAACCCGGTTATCGTCGACGCCTCACCTGCAGGCTTACATGCATACGCTACCCCTTTCGTGCTCATACATGCAGCCGTTCCCATTCTCCTCGTACCTTTCCTTACACACCTCGGTACACTCATTCCGCTCACCGACTTGGTCACACACCTGACCACCGAACACCTTGGCACACATTCGTCGCTCGCACACCTCACCAATACACCTCTTCGCGCCCCTGTCTCGGTCACCTCCTTTGTGACAATCACAGGTGTGCTCTCACCCGCACACCCAACCACGTGTCTCACTACCAATTCCAGCGTGCATTCCCACTCACGCTCTACCATTCCAGGTGTGCATCCTTCTATTCCATGTGTACATCCTCGCTCACCTGTCACAACCAACTCACGCTCCGTTTCACTCTCACTACTCTCACCTCCACTCTCGGTCGCGCACTCACCCTTCCTCTCGACAGCGCACTCTTTCCTCATGCACCCGTCCGTTACACACCTTTCTCGCGCACACTCTGCCGCACCTTGTCCCGTTACACCCTCTGTAACACTCACCACAGGCATGCATTCTCCCTTACTCTTGACAGCATGCGCTTTCCCCATGCACCCGTCCGTAACACACCTTTCTCGCGCATCCTCCCGCACACACTTTTTCGTTACCTCCTCCGTAACACTCACCACACCGCGCTTCCCTGTGCTCCCTCGCACACGCGCTACGACCGACTCACTCCTGACGGCACACTCACTCCTCGGCGTGCACTTTTTCCTCACACACCCCATGGTCGGACATTCTCGCACACCTCTTTTTTCGCACACCAGATCTGTCGCACACTTCACCAACGGCCTCTCACGAACACCCGGGTCTATCTCGACCCCCAAGCTTATTAAATCACCTGGCGCATCATACGCACGACCATATTGGTCACCACTTACACCGGGTCCTCTTTCTCTTCGCTTCTCCTCCATCACCTGCGAATCCCTCATCCGGTTAATGAGCACATCATCACGATCCGAACACAGACTTTGGACCAATTCTTTTATCTCCTCTTTTATCTCTTTCTTATCCCCTCTCCGTCGCTTCTTAATTTCGCTCACCCCTTCTTCCACTTCTTCTAATTTTTGCTTCATCTCCTTCATCTCTTCGTGCGCCCCTTTAAGTTCTTCCTCTAACTCCACTTTATTTTTTTCTATGTGCTCCCGCACCTCCCGCTCTTTAACCTCCATTACCTCTACCACCTTGTCCATTTTCCTCGTCAGGTCCTCATGTACCGTCTGACACTCTTTTTTAATTACCCCTACGTCCTTTTTCATCTCCTTCTGTGTCGATTTTAAACCCTCTATTACCGCTGTGTTCTTCTTTACCTGGTCCCCCAACTCCTTTTGTCCCACTGTCAGTTGTTCTACTCCCAGCGTCAACTCCTCTATACCACCTTGCAATTTTACAGTCCCCTTTCTCACCTCTTTCTCCATGCGCTCCTTACAGTGCCTCACCTCCTCGCGCACTCCTCCGACCTCCTCACTCACTCCTCTCCTGATCTCCTCTCCCATCACTTGCATCTCCTGCCCAGATGCCACCCTCATCTGCTCCATTTCCTCCCTGTGAGCATCCAGTTTGGTTTCTACCCCCATTCTGACCCCCTCTATCTGCTGCCCCATTTGGTTAACTTCCCTTTCCGCTTGGTCCCTCATGTCCCTCAATTTGCCTTCCATGGTGTTTTCTAACCCCTCTAACCCTTTTTGCATCCCTTCCATTTGATTCTCTTGAGCGGCCATTCTGTTTTCTACCCCCGTTAACCCATGTTTCACTCCCTCTATCTGATTCTCTTGAGCGGCCATTCTGTTTTCTACCCCCATTAACCCATGTTTCACCCCTTCTATCCCATTGTCTAACCCCTCTAATTTCTTGTCTAATCCCTCACCGGTACCCCTCGCTTCGTCCCTCATTACCCCCATTTCGTTTCCCATTTGTCCCATACTGCTTTTCAAACCTCTAATTTGGTCTCCCAATTGCTCACCCTGAGCATCCATCCGGTTCCCCATTCTGTTTGCCATTTCTTCATTATTCTGGGCCATAAGGGCCTTCATTTGTATAAAAAACAAGTTCCAATCCACCGGGGGCGCTGCCACGGTCGCCGGCGCGGTGACCAGCGAGGCGCCATTTTGCGTGCTTGCTACCCTCGCTGTTTCGCTCTCCTCACGTGTCTCAATTTGGTCCTGGACCGACCCTGCTTCACTCTCCCCTACCGGACCCCAGCCGTCTTGATCCGCCATAGCGCGACTTGCAAAATTCGAGTTTCGTAAAACAAATCCAAATTTTTTTTTTTTTTTTCGTTATAATTTCGGCGAGCGCAGTAACCGCGGGACCGCGCTCCGAATCGATTCGGTCGAGCGCCGTACGCGCTCCGGCTCGATTTTCCCTCCCAAAATTTGGGCCTAACTAATTTAGTCCCGGGTCCGAATCCCACTCCTGACACCAATTGTTACAGACACGACTTTGATGTTAAGGTGGGCCGAGCGGAATGGCCGTCGTGTCCGCACAAATTACCCGATTGTACCCGAACGTTGACGAAGCCGCGCCACGCTGGCTCAATAAGGAAAAAGAAGACACCCGGCTGGGTTATAATGACAGACACCAATGTTTCGATTCTCAATTATATTCGTAAGGAAAGGTTAGATTACAGGGGCTAGAGGTATATCACAGGAAGACAGGCACTTAGACACACTCTTATATTAACCCCGGACAGACGACAGGTAAACGGGACAACGGCTGACTCACACGGGGATTGATGGCAAGGAAAGGCAGATAGCGATGGCTCAAGGTGCACTCTTGGCTCAAAGCAGGGTACAGTCCGGTCCAAAGATGCGGGGAGGTCACAGCGCTCGGAGGGGACGTTCTTTCTCAGGCGGGTCTTTCTCTCTCAGCGATCGCAGGCAACGTTCTTTCTCAGGCGGGGCGCATCTGACTCAGCGCTCGCAGGTACCTCTTTCTCCAGCTGGGGGCGCATCTCTTCTCTCTTCCGGTAAGTCGCCACGTATATCCGGCGGGGAGTGACACGCCCTCGGCTCGCTAGCGCCGCCCCAGATGGAATCGGTCCGCCCTTCTGATTGGGTGCGGGGGGTTACCAGGCTCCGCCCTTGAGGAGGAGCTGACAGCCAGCCCCTCCGTGGTAACCCCGTGGAGCGCGTGGTCAATGGCGCTAATCGAGCCGGTGTGAGGACGCATCCTCCCCCGCGCCGCCGCCATCTCCTCTGTTGTTGTTGTAATTGTTGGGGAAGAAGATGGGAGGAGGTATGGGAAAGGTCCTAAACTCACTACTGGTGCCATATAATCACATTCTGGTGCAACGAAGAGTCATAATTAATGGAAACGAGGCCTTAACTGACATAGACTAAGAATAACTAGCAAGATGTCCGAAAGTTGTCTACGTGTGGTGCGGTGGACCTGGGCACGACATTTAATGGGGGAATAAGGGGAAGGTCGGCTCTACTGATTGTTGTTTACAGACAATGGGACTAGGGAATGGGGGATTGGGGATAGTTGGGGAGTATTGGGGAAATAGGGGAATATTTACAAGCGGATATGGAGGCCAAATTCCATATTCGCAACAATATATATATATATATATATATATATATATATATATATATATATATATATATATATATATATAAGCCAAACAGACGGAAGCCAAACAGTTCAATCTCGGTTTCATCCGACCACAGAATCTTGTTTCTCACAGTCTGAGAGTCCTTTAGGTGTTTTTTTGCAAACTCCAAGCGGGCTTTCTTGTGTCTTTCACTGAGGAGAGGTTTCCATCTGGCCACTCTGCCATAAAGCCCAGATCGGTGGAGTGTTGCGGTGATGGTTGTCCTTCTGGAAGTTTCTCCCATCTCCACACAGGATCTCTGGAGCTCAGCCAGAGTGACCATCGGGTTCTTAGTCACCTCTATTACCAAGGCCCTTCTCCCCCGATTGCTTAGTTTCGCCGGGCGGCCAGCTCTAGGAAGAGTCCTGGTTGTTCTAAACTTCTTCCATTTAAGAATTAAGGAGACCACTGTGCTCTTGGGAAGCTTCAATGCAGCAGGAATTTTTTTTGTAGGCTTCTCCAGATCTGTGCCTCGACACAATCCTGTCTCTGAGCTCTGCAGGCAGTTCCTTCGACCTCATGGCTTGGTTTTTGCTCTGATATGCATTGTCAGCTGTGAGACCTTATATAGACAGGTGTGTTCCTTTCCAAATCATGTCCAGTCAATTGAATTTACCACAGATGGACTCCAATCAAGGTGTAGAAACATCTCAAAGATGATCAAGAGAAATGGGAGGCACCTGAGCTAAATTTTAAGTGTCATAGCAAAGGGTATGAATACTTATGTAAATGTGATATTTCAGTTTTTTCTTTTCATTAAATTTGCAAAACTTTCTAAAATCCTGTTTTCTCTTTGACATTATGGGGTATTGAGTGTAGATTTATGAGGGAAAAAATGAATTTAAACGATTTCAGCATAAGGCTGCAACATAACAAAATGTGAAAAAAGTGAAGGGGTCTGAATACTTTCTGAAGGCATTATATATATACAGTCACGTGAAAAAGTAAGTACACCCCATGTAAAGTTTTGACTTTTTCAACATATTTCAACATACAGATATTTGATCTTCATTTCAACAATATTGATAGATAAAGGTGGTATAATATAACAAATATCATGAAACATTTACATTTTGTAGTCCATTGTATAATTTAAATAAACATAAATGCAAATTTCGCATGTGGAAAAAGTAAGTACACCCTTGGCTCTTATAGGTGGTATTGCCCCCTTTGGCAGAAACAACCTCAAGTTGGCGTTTGTTATAACTGTCTACCAGTCTCTGACATCGACTGGGAGAAATTTTTACCCACTCCTCCATGCAGAATTCTTTCACTTGTGCGATGTTTGAGGGGTTTCTTGCATGCACAGCTCGTTTCAAATCCCCCCACAACATCTCGATGGGATTATAGATCCGGGCTTTGACTTGGCCATTCCAGAACCCTCCATTTCTTTCTTTTCAGCCATTCCTTGGTGGATTTACTGGTATGTTTACGGTCATTGTCATGTTTCAAGGTACACCTTTGGTTGAGCTTCACCTTTCTGACAGATGGCCTCACATTATCCTCAAGCGCCCTCTGGTACAATGAAGAATTCATAGTGGATTCTATGATGGTGAGCTGCCCAGGCCGTGATGCAGCAAAGCTGCCCCAAACCATAATATTTCCACCACCATGCTTTACAGTTGGTATCAGGTTCTTGTGGTCAAATGCTGTCTTTGGTTTTTGCCAAATATGTCTTCTGGTACTGTGGCCAAATAGCTCTACCTTTGACTCATCTGTCCAGAGCACATTGTTCCAGAAGTGCTGGTCTTTGCCGAGGTGTTCATTGGCAAACTTTAGTCTTGCCCTAATGTTCTTTCTGGACAGCAAAGGTTTCCTCCTCGCACACCTCCCATGTCGATCAAATTTCTGCAGCCTCTTTCTAATGGTAGATTCGTTCACTTTGACATCAACAGTGGCAAGAGCTACCTGTAGGTCCCGTGATGACATTCTGGGGTTCTTAGAGACTTCTTTCAGCATCTTGCGGTCTGCTCTCGGGATGAACTTGCTGGGGCGGCCTGGCCTGAACAAGTTGGCAGTTGTTTGGAATCTTCTCCACTTGTAGATGATCTTCCGGACAGTCGAATGATTGATTTCAAATTATTTGGAGATCTTTTTAAATCCCTTCCTAGACTCGTAGGCATCTATAACCTTCTTTCTGAAGGCCTCAGAGAGCTCTTTTGTTCTAGGCATGGTGACGCCGCACACTTCAACAACAAAGAGCAAACCAAACGAAATGTCTGAGGTTTAAATAAGAGAGGTTCCTCCAAGATTCTCTCTAACGATGTTCTAATCATTTGCACCTGAGCTGGTGCACCTGATTCTAATTTTAGGTATTTGAAGTAGTGATAAATGTAGGGGTGTACTTACTTTTTCCACGTGCGAAATTTGCATTTATGTTTATTTAAATTATACAATGGACTCCAAAATGTAAATGTTTCATGATATTTGTTATATTATATCACTTTTATCTATCAATATTGTTGAAATGAAGATCAAATAGCTGTATGTTGAAATATGTTGAAAAAGTCAAAACTTTACATGGGGTGTACTTACTTTTTCACGTGACTGTATATATACCAGAGCGAGTTTGTTTTTTCCTTTACGTTTCCAAACCTCTCCGTTGATATTTAGTGTTTTCAAAGTTTGATTTTTCTCTGTCTGTTAGCCACATTATTTAAACCTTTACTTTGCTTTGGTCACTCCCTTTGCTCGTAAATATGGTTGACATATCTGTGTGCCTCTTTTTGTTGGATTTCAGTTATAGAATGGTAGAGGAAGGTTGCCATTAATTATTCCATTGCAGTATATTTAATGAAGCGGTTGTAAATTGGTTTAAACTGCTATGGAAAGTTATGCTTATCTTTTATTGTGTAATTGTGGTTTTTTTCCTTTTGTGTTCCAAGTTGTTGTGATAATGTTATTTCTCTCCCTTTCTTTAGTTTTATAATTTTGTATTGACACATCTTGGGGAAAAGTAACCAGAAATACAACTAGCAAAATTTATGGTTGCTGATGTGACGAGGTATTGAATTTGGATCAAACACAATTTGACATTAAGAATTTTGGCACTGAATAGCTTGCTTGCTTATTCTATAATAAGCCTGCCAGAAGGATTTTAAAATGAGTTCTGTGGTATCGCAACCTTCCAGAAGACGCTGTTATGGCAACATGCCGGCCTTCTTGAGCTGATTGGTTGGGCGTCTGTGCCCCAGCTGAGATGGGAAGGATGGGGTTGAGATGAAGTAGGTTCGTGATGTTGGGTTTATGGTAGATGTGGCTTATTGTATCGGGTGGGGAGGGAGGGGGATAGTTTGTGGTGAGTCTGAAGCCACCATAAGACTTCTCCCTAACCCATTTGAGAGTCTTTCCTGAAGTTGAGCTGAATGTTGAATGCATGTTTCGAGAATGTTTGTCACCTGTTTATTTTATCATCGTTTTATTTATAATTTTTGAGACTCGGATATGGTAATTTTAAATTCACATTCTTCCACTCAGTTGTACAGTGTGGGTGGGTGTTGTTCATTTTGAAAGGAAATTTAAGGGTTTGTCAACGAATTTACCTTTTTCTTTTCAGATAATGAATGGTACTATCATCGTTGCGACCTCTAAGCTGTGATCCCTCATTCAAACCTCTTCCCGCCCCCCTTCTCACCATATGACGTCTCCCGTCTCCTAACCATTGATACCGTTTTATAATTCCAAACCACAAGGAATATAGGAATAAATGATGATCTGCTCATAGCACAGGTTCTCAAACATTTGGTCCCTCCTGAGTTTGAAACGCTCTAGACATAGAAAACTTTTAACTTTCATTTTTGTTCTGTTCACTCTTATGACTTTGATACTTTGACTTCTGTCTTTGTTTATTTATTTCTTTTTTTGGCCTCTTGAATTGCCATGATTAGTTGTTGTGGAGCAATATATGCTGAAATCTTCCCTTTTCCTCTTGAATGTACTTAAACGAGGAAATTGCTGATGTAATTTGTGATATCTTTATTTATTGGTCATCAAGATTTATCCATTCTAAAGAAACGTTTTTGTTTTTTGGTCAAATGCATCACCGTTAAAATGGATTATTTCCTCGGATGATATTTGATCTTTCTTTACATTCAAGATTTACAATGGTTTTACCCTCAAAACTATATAGTGGTGTTCGCCGATGTGCTGCAGAGTTTTTCTGGGCAAAGATAGAGTGTTGACTTGGGGCATTGGATGGGTGTGACTGCTTGCTTCTCATTATGAAACTGATCACGTAGAAATCCCATGAAACTCTTCACCATCTGCCGGGCCTGCTCCGGGCAGCACAACCTGCAGACATTGTTGAGGAAAGGCAGAATAACTTTCTTTTTCTCTTTCTTCCTCTTTGTTTCTTTGCTGTACCACCTCTTTTATTTATTTATTTTTTCAAGAGGGATCAAGAAGGTTTGGTACTTTTGTCTTTTTGATGAACTGGATATTCAGAATACACATCTGATTGGTGGAAATTTCTTCCTGCAATTTTAAGATAACAAAGACCGACCAGAAAATCTCTTGCTGCTATGGCAACCGTGTGTGTAACCTTTGACCCAAAGGCAGAATCTTTTATGAATGGAAATGTAAGTTTTGTTTCTAATGTTGTTTTGTTTCTTTCAGTTTCACAAAGTCTTGTGTATTTACTGATGGGGTCTTTTTTCCGCTGTTCCTTTTGGTTTAGTACAGTACAAGTTTCCTTCGTATTTTTTTATCAGTCGTATAATGGGTTTTCTAACTTTGGCACTCTTCTTCGCATTATGGTTTCTTGTTTTAAAAAATGTTCATTGTATTTATTTTTACTGCTCTATCTGTTCTGATTTAGTTGTATTGTAGTTTCTTAACAAGTATGCAATTGTTTGGTAAAAAAAAATTTAAATGCCTGTTATGTGTGGTCTTGTATATTTTGAAAATGGGGATGTCTGTGATTAGTAATTCCTCTCCCTTTCTCTGAGATTGAACGTTGTTTTCATATGTACTGTCTCTGGTTGGTGCGATGCTCTATCTAATTTATGCTTGCGAATTTTCACCACACGGTAAAACGCACCTCATATCCGAGGTTTCATTAAATTGATGCGTTCAGCAAGTTGTGATGCTATTAATTGGGTATAAATTGCATACAGCATCAGAGATTTGCATTTTGGTGAGATGAGAGGAAAATATCAAAAGCTGAGAATTTCTAGGTCTGATCATGATTGAGTTTTTAATTTTACACTCAAGTTTAAATCAAAAAAGGACCAACAAATGCAACTTCAGTGATCTACCCATGAATTTCCATTATAGCAGCCATGTCTTTCCCATGGGATTGACTTCAATTGTGACATCACATCACGTGTTTTCAGCAGCCAATCATGTGTATACGACTTGGCTGTCTTTCTGCAAATGGGATATACAGTACACCAAAGTAATTGGCTGCTGCGGCCGCTACTCCCCCGCAGCCACCTGACCCTTGAAAAATATGAGAAGCATGATAATAATAATAATAATTATTTTTAACTGGGCATGTTTCTCATTTTAATGTTGGTGTTAAACTTATTTAGAGAAGCAGCTGGAAAATGGAGAGCAGGGTAGTTTTAACATGTCCGGTACCCAAATGCCTCCACTTGGCTAACTTTTCAACAAGTCATTAATTTTCCTACGATTGTTTTATAATTTGGCCTAATGTTCCAACGTTTATTGTGTTTGCAGAAGAAGGTAGTCGAGCAGCTTCGGAAAGACCTGCTGACAAAGCAGCAAGCTAGCAATGCTCCGGTGAGTGGCACGAACGCTTCAGTAAGTGCTCGCTTTATATTGATGCGGTAGCGGGTAGACAATAGCGAGGCAAGCTGGGAAAGCTGCATTGCTTAATTACTGTCATTCATTCAGTGTTTCTTTCAATCTACACATGTTTGGGAGTTGGGTTATGTGGAGGCAATCATTTTGATAATTTAGCCATGTTCTTTAGTTTCATCTTTTTTTTTTTACTCTTAAAGGCCATTTGTACTTTATACTTTAAAGACTTAAGGCAATTGTGTTTGCAAGGGCATAATTCTCCACCTCCCCTCTATATAACCCGAACACATCTGTTTCTTCATGTGACCCCCCTTCCCCCAATTCCCCCCACCTCTTTTCTCGAATTCTCCGACCTCCCATTTCCACCCGCGTTCCTTTTTTCTTTCCCTCTTTTCACTCTTTTTCCCTACACTCCCTCCCCACCCCACGTTGCACACATGATATTGCATTTGGCCCTAAACTCCAGGTCTCTCTCACCAATCATCATTTGACGTTCTTATGCACTAAGGCCTCTTTCTTCCACTGCATTATTAATATGAAATATGAATCCCGTTTATACCACTTGCCCATTGTCAAAATAGAGTTAATTGAAAGTCGAATATACTATTTTGAGTTTGCACTATAATGACACCTCAGCAATCATCTTTTATTCACCCAACTGAATTAATTGTATGTTTTAATTTCACAGCCTCTTGACACAAGAATAGTCACGTCTCATTTGACACTTGTATGCCATGAGGACTCTTCATCAAATGGAATGCTGGTCGATATCATCAAGACTTTGATTTGTTTACTAATGTCCTTGTTATTCACGTAAAGTACACTTGCCTGCTGCTGTTATTCTCTAGCTCCATCTGCTATAATATGCAAGCTTGTCCATGACCCGACCCTTTGGATGATGTCGATAAAACAAGACAAAGCACATTGCTTGAAGATAGGGTCAGCGAAGACATCTTGATTGAAAGTTGTGCCAGAGAGCGATATAATGACTGAAACATTCCTTATAGGTATGACTACAGACAATCTTCAACCCGACTGATGACCACAAAGTAATTATATGAAAAACCCATTGAAATAGATACTTTGGCTTACATTCATGCATGAGGAGAGATAACAACAATAATGAAGAAGAAGAAGAACCACCTTTAGAGGCCATTTTTCCCCACAGAGCAGGGGTTGGCCTTTTTCGGGCACCTTGGTCCCCTTTTTTGAAGCAATGTTTTATGGCCGGATGCCCTTCCTGCCGCCAACCCTGTTAGTCGCCTTTTGCGACACGCAGGGAATTACCAGTGAACTGGTACTCAATTTGCCGACCTCAGAAGGATGACAGGCTGAGTCAACCCCCCTGGTGTTAATTCAGCGATAGACCGGGATTCGAACCCAGGATCCGAGGATCCCAAGCCGGCACCCTAACCGCTAAGCCAACACCAGGCTTGAGATAACAATAATGACGAGACAAAATATATTTTTGATGCATAAAATCACAACTTTTATGTGGTAACATTTTTATTCCCTTGAAACAAACTTTTAAAAATTATCTTTATTATTCTCTTTTATTCTCATGAAATGATGGACAACAAAAATAAGCAATTGGGCTTCCACATAACACTATTGAAAATTATGAGGTTAAGTCCAGATATCTTGATTACAAGTTTGTTCGACACTGCACACCTGAAGACGTGCATGCTTAATTTCATTCAGATTTGGAACGCTTGTATCCAAGAAATCTTGTCCAGTTTTCCATGGATGGCCCAAGTGTCAACTGGAAGTTTCATAAGAGTGCACAGCTTGAAATGTAAATGAGCTATAAAAGTCGCTGTTTGATGTGGGGAGCTGTAGCCTGCATGTCCTTCATGGTGCATTTCAAACGGATGTGGAGAAGTCTGGTATTTGTCGTGACCAGCTATTATATGTACTCTACACATTGTTCTGTAACTCACCTGCTCCTAGAGAAGATTACACGAAGGTCCCAGAGGATGCCAAAGTCCTTTTGAAGTTTTACAAAATTAGGTGGTTAGACAGCCCCTGTGTGTTGAGAGCCATTGAAATCTGGGACACCATCTGCTTGCATGTGGACATGGTAAACACGAAGAAGATCACAAATCCAGCTAATCAGTCCTTTGCCACCAAACAATAATTTGTCAAATCATCTATTGCTAGACTGAAATTCTTCTTGATCTGTTTTTCAACAAATTACACAATTTTTGACCAAATATCAAACTGATCAACCGATACTCCCATACATTGCCAATAATCTGAAGAACGTTATCCAGAGTATCCTCGAGAGATGCATGAAAAGCAGTGAAGAAATTCCCCTGACAATATTGCAGTTGTCTTCATTTGATGCCAGTGACCAAAATACAAGTATATTTGCGGAGCTTTTCAAGCTAGATGTAGGCCTGGCTGCCGACAAAGCTTTGAAGGAAGCCATTCATACCAAAAACGTGTCTGACAGAGGTGTTCTGGAATTTCACATGGAATGCAGAACTCTTCTTGTCAAAATGGTGTGCAAGCTGGTTGGGAAATCTCCCATGAAGTAGCCCTTGCTAGAAGCTTGGCCTATCTTGACCCAAGGCATTTCGAGGTGAAAGTGATGAGAGCACTAACAACCTTGGGCAATGCACAGTGGATCACAGCCGAAACAGGGAAAGAGGCTCTAAGACAGTGCACAAAATACTTGGATGATGCCACCTTCAGACACACAAACTATGATGCAAAGAATGATAGACTCGATCATTTGTCACATTCTGATTTAGCACAGAAACAAGAACTTGGCAAACTGTGGATTGTTGTGAGAAAGCTGAATTACTTTTATCACACAACCAAGCAACAGTGGAAAGAGAGCTTCAAGTGAATATAAAGACTGAAGTCGAAAACTTGAAGGAGGAATCATTCGTGGCCCAAACAATCATCTTGATGCTGTGGGAGGAGTTCAAAATGTACACCTGAACAAGAAACCATTAATGTCTGCTGCTGGTGTGCACAGAAAATATTAACTCTGTCTTTATGAGCAAAAGCGTGCAAAGTAACATAACCCAGCTACGGTAAGAACAAGGAAGCATGAAGAAGAAACAGCTGACTTGAAATCTCACCAGGAACGCCTGAAGATGGGCATTGATGGTATGACAGAAGTTGCTGATGAACTAGCACTGAAGGCTGACAACAAGAGTAATTACCCTGTGCTCGTGAAGCTAAAAGTAGGGTTAGGCATTCGGATGCGTACGTGTGCCGTGTCTGCATTTTATAAATTCATTTTCTCGACAACCTTTCGTCTGATTGACATGAAATTTTACCGTAGGAGTGCCTCTGCCTGGAGATATTTTTGCTGATAATTATGATGTCATAGGTTACGTGGTACGGACGCCATCTTGGAAAAAAGTTACACCTCTATATCTCCCAAACCGCTTAATGGAAAATATTTAAACATGGTTCATTGTCAAGTACACCCCATGGGGAATAATATATGTTAATGATGATGTCATGGGTGCCTCCATTATGACGTCATAATTCGACAAGTACAACGCTTGATCTGATCAGTATGAAAAAAATATATATTCCTCTGCAACTGTTGGTCCGATGAACACGAAATTTTCAGAATATGAGCGGGTCCTCCTGTAGAATTGTTCTCATGATAATTATGACATCATTGGTCACGTGGTACAGGCGCCATCTTGGAAAAACCGAAAAACTTTGCCCCTTTATTACTCCGACCCCGCTCCATGGAAAAAAATTGAAACATGGCTCATTGCCAAGTACTCCCCATGGGGAACAAGATATGTTAATGATGATGTCATCGGTGCCTTCATTATGACGTCATAATTCGACAAGTACAACACTTGATTCGATAAGTAATGAATTTTATTTTTTCTTAGCAACTCTTGATCCGATGCACACTAAATCTTCACCCTCGATTGTCACGTGGGAGCGCCTCCTTCCGTATAATTTTTTAAATGATAATTATGAAAAAAAAAACCCCCTTAAAAAATAGAAGAGTTGGCTTGCACCATGTCCTTCTCAAGACTGCGCAGGGTAAGTATTCTATGAATACCATCTAGTTTAACATGCATCAGCAAATCTAACAGCTTGAGCAGGTCTACAAAGGAGAAAGAAGAAGAGTTGAAGAAACTAGAAAAACAATTTCATGAGAAGACCCGACCCTCCAGTTGATGAATATCTGGTGTTTTCATGTATCAGACTGTTACAGAATTATTATTTGGAAGAGGGTGACCAGACTGTGAGATGCTTTACCTTGTGTACTGTGGGGATAATACTTTCCCTCATGTCACGTGGAGAGTGTGCTTTCCCTCGTGTCATGTGAGGAGAATGCTTTCCCTCATGTCACGTGGAGAGAATGCTTTCCCTTGTGTCCCATTGAGAGAATGCTTTCCCTCGTGTTATGTGGAGAGAATGCTTTCCCTCGGTTCACATGGGGAGAATGCTTTCCCTCGTTTCACGTGGGGAGAATGCTTTCCCTCGTTTTCACGTGGGGAGAATGCTTTCCCTCGGTTCACATGGGGAGAATGCTTTCCCTCGTTTTCACGTGGGGAGAATGCTTTCCCTCGTTTCACGTGGGGAGAATGCTTTCCCTCGTTTCACGTGGGGAGAATGCTTTCCCTCGGTTCACGTGGGGAGAATGCTTTCCCTCGTTTCACGTGGGGAGAATGCTTTCCCTCGTTTCACGTGGGGAGAATGCTTTCCCTCGTTTTCACGTGGGGAGAATGCTTTCCCTCGTTTCACGTGGGGAGAATGCTTTCCCTCGTTTCACGTGGGGAGAATGCTTTCCCTCGTTTCACGTGGGGAGAATGCTTTCCCTCGTTTCACGTGGTGAGATTGCTTTCCCTCGTTTCACATGGGGAGAATGCTTTCCCTCGTTTTCACGTGGGGAGAATGCTTTCCCTCGTTTCACGTGGGGAGAATGCTTTCCCTCGTTTTCACGTGGGGAGAATGCTTTCCCTCGTTTTCACGTGGGGAGAATGCTTTCCCTCGTTTCACATGGGGAGAATGCTTTCCCTCGTTTTCACGTGGGGAGAATGCTTTCCCTCGGTTCACATGGGGAGAATGCTTTCCCTCGGTTCACATGGGGAGAATGCTTTCCCTCGGTTCACATGGGGAGAATGCTTTCCCTCGTTTTCACATGGGGAGAATGCTTTCCCTCGGTTCACATGGGGAGAATGCTTTCCCTCGGTTCACGTGGGGAGAATGCTTTCCCTCATGTCATGTGAGCAAAATGCTTTCCCTCGTGTCCCATTGAGAGAATGCTTTCCCTCGTTTCACGTGGGGAGAATGCTTTCCCTCGTTTTCACGTGGGGAGAATGCTTTCCCTCGTTTTCACGTGGGGAGAATGCTTTCCCTCGATTCACATGGGGAGAATGCTTTCCCTCGTTTCACGTGGGGAGAATGCTTTCCCTCATGTCATGTGAGGAGAATGCTTTCCCTTGTGTCCCATTGAGAGAATGCTTTCCCTCGGTTCACATGGGGAGAATGCTTTCCATCGTTTCACGTGGGGAGAATGCTTTCCCTCGTTTCACGTGGGGAGAATGCTTTCCCTCATGTCATGTGAGGAGAATGCTTTCCCTTGTGTCCCATTGAGAGAATGCTTTCCCTCGTGTTATGTGGAGAGAATGCTTTCCCTCGTTTCACGTGGGGAGAATGCTTTCCCTCGTTTTCACGTGGGGAGAATGCTTTCCCTCGGTTCACATGGGGAGAATGCTTTCCCTCGTTTTCACGTGGGGAGAATGCTTTCCCTCGATTCACATGGGGAGAATGCTTTCCCTCGTTTCACGTGGGGAGAATGCTTTCCCTCATGTCATGTGAGGAGAATGCTTTCCCTTGTGTCCCATTGAGAGAATGCTTTCCCTCGGTTCACATGGGGAGAATGCTTTCCATCGTTTCACGTGGGGAGAATGCTTTCCCTCGTTTCACGTGGGGAGAATGCTTTCCCTCATGTCATGTGAGGAGAATGCTTTCCCTTGTGTCCCATTGAGAGAATGCTTTCCCTCGTGTTATGTGGAGAGAATGCTTTCCCTCGTTTCACGTGGGGAGAATGCTTTCCCTCGTTTTCACGTGGGGAGAATGCTTTCCCTCGGTTCACATGGGGAGAATGCTTTCCCTCGTTTTCACGTGGGGAGAATGCTTTCCCTCGTTTCACGTGGGGAGAATGCTTTCGCTCGTTTCACGTGGGGAGAATGCTTTCCCTCGTTTCACGTGGGGAGAATGCTTTCCCTCGTTTTCACGTGGGGAGAATGTTTTCCCTCGTTTTCACGTGGGGAGAATGCTTTCCCTCGGTTCACATGGGGAGAATGCTTTCCCTCGTTTTCACGTGGGGAGAATGCTTTCCCTCGTTTCACGTGGGGAAAATGCTTTCCCTCGTGTCACGTGGGGAGAATGCTTTCCCTCGTTTCACGTGGGGAGAATGCTTTCCCTCGTGTCACGTGCGGAGAATGCTTTCCCTCGTGTCACGTGGGGAGAATGCTTCCCCTCATGTCACTTGGAGAGAATGCTTTCCCTCGTGTCACGTGGGGAGAATGCTTTCCCTCCTGTCACGTGGGTGAATGCTTTCCCTCGTGTCACGTGGGGAGAATGCTTTCCCTCGTGTCACGTGGTGAGAATGCTTTCCCTCCTGTCACGTGGGTGAATGCTTTCCCTCGTGTCACGTGGGGAGAATGCTTTCCCTCGTGTCACGTGGGGAGAATGCTTTCCGTCCTGTCACGTGGGGAGAATGCTTTCCCTCGTGGTATGTGGGGAAAATTACTGTGTGAAATTGCGGAGTAGTGATTGAGTGAAACCTGTGTTAATGAGGTGTGAATTATGGTGGCAATGGGTAATTAACTCTCAAGGTACAATTTCCTGCATTCTCGTACTTGGCACGTGGTATCTATCTATAATTCCAGTAATCTCTGTGTGTGTGTGTGTGTGTGTGTGTGTTTGTCTGTGACCGCTGTTTCTCGACAACCACGGGTCCGATATACTTGAAACTTGCCAGGTATATTGCTGGGGACCCGAGGATGTGCCTTTTCAAGGTTTCATATTAATCGGAGAAGTAGTTACCGAGCTATGGCGATTTATTTACCAAACTCCGCAAGCCGTTCGCTTTGGACCAAACCATTTCATGTAAATAGAGGGGGGGGGATTGTCACCGTACTCGCAAGCCGTTCGCTTTCCGTTCACGCAAGCCGTTCGCTGGACCAAACCATTTCATGTAAATAGAGGGGGGGGGGATATAATTTTATGCTTATGCACGGGCACGTCCGGGCACGGGCACGGGCACGGGTACGGGCACGGGATATATAGTACGGGCATGCCCTAGTCTATCTATAATTCCAGTAATCTCTGTGTGTGTGTCTGTGTGTTTGTTTGTCTGTGACCGCTGTTTCTCGACAACCACGGGTCCGATATACTTGAAACTTGCCAGGTATATTGCTGGGGACCCGAGGATGTGCCTTTTCAAGGTTTGAAATTAATCGGACAAGTGGTTCCCAAGTTATGGTCACTGTACTCGCAAGCCGTTCGCTTTGGCTTTGCGAATGGACCAAACCATTTCATGTAAATAGAGGGGGGGGGGGGGGGTTCTACCGTACTCGCAAGCCGTTCGCTTTGGCTTTGCGAATGGACCAAACCATTTCATGTAAATAGAGGGGGGGGGGGTTCTGTGGTCGTTACTGCCACGTGGTTTCAAAGTTTTTTTTTTGTTGTTGTTGTTTGCACGCATGTTTTTTTGCACCCACGTACGGGCACGCCCTAGTGTTAAAAAAGCCGGGTTTGTGTGAATGGATCGAACGTTTGAAAGATGAAACATGATAAAGTACAATGTTAGTATGAATGGATGTTTGTAAACCGGGGACTCCTAGCACTGTATTATAATGTACAATACAGAATATATAAACAATGAAAAGTGTGTGTGAATTTATTTAAATGTGATGCATTTAATGTTGGCAAAGGAACCTAACCCTCCCTATTTATATTAATTATTATGAGATAAATTGATCCATTTAACATTGTTTCAC